>NW_028148579.1:0-37000 GCF_965153285.1 Podarcis tiliguerta | reverse complement strand
GTGCCAAAGTGTTGCAAACGATCCCCTGAAAGGTTTTTCGGTGGAAACAGATGGGTTTTTATCATTGGAAACAGAATTAGCCCTCGAGGTCTGAATAACTTTTTTTTGAAAAAATGCCTAAGCCGCGCGGTCAGAATTTCAGCAAAAATCTGACGTTCTGGAATTATCTCAAAAATGCTTCCACCCTGTTGCAAACGATCCCCTGAAAGGTTTTTCAATGGAAACAGATGGGTTTTTATCATTACAAACAGAATTAGCCCTCGACGTCTGAACAACTTTTTTTTGAAAAAATGCCTAAGCCGCGCGGTCAGAATTTCAGCAAAAATCTGACGTTCTGGAATTATCTCAAAAATGGTGCCAAACGGTTGCAAACGATCCCCTGAAGGGTTTTTCGGTGGAAACAGATGGGTTTTTATCATTACAAACAGAATTAGCCCTCGACGTCTGAACAACTTTTTTTTGAAAAAATCCCTAAGCCGCGCGGTCAGAATTTAAGCAAAAATCTGACGTTCTGGAATTATATCAAAAATGGTTCCACCCTGTTGCAAACGATCCCCTAAAAGGTTTTTCGGTGGAAACAGATGGGTTTTTATCATTAGAAACAGAATTAGTCCTCGACGTCTGAACAACGTTTTTTTGAAAAAATCCCTAAGCCGCGCAGTCAGAATTTCAGCAAAAATCTAACGTTCTGTAATTATTTCCAAAATGGTGCCAAACGGTTGCAAACGATCCCCTGAAAGGTTTTTATGGTGGAAACAGATGGTTTTTTATCATCGGAAACAGAATAAGCCCTCGACGTCTGAACAACGTTTTTTTGAAAAAATGCCTAAGCCGCGCGGTCAGAATTTCAGCAAAAATCTGACGATCTGGAATTATATCAAAAATGGTTCCAACCTGTTGCAAATGATCCCTTGAAAGGTTTTTCGATGGAAACAGATGGGTTTTTATCATTACAAACAGAATTAGCCCTCGACGTCTGAACAACTTTTTTTTGAAAAAATCCCTAAGCCGCGCGCTCAGAATTTCAGCAAAAATCTGACGTTCTGCCATTCACTCCAAAATTGTGACAAAGTGTTGCAAACGATCCCCTGAAAGGTTTTTCGGTGGAAACAGATGGGTTTTTATCATTGGAAACAGAATTAGCCCTCGACGTCTGAAGAAAGTTTTTTTGAAAAAATCCCTAAGCCGCGCGGTCAGAATTTCAGCAAAAATCTGACGTTCTGCCATTCAATCAAAAATGGTTCCATTCTGTTGCAAACGATCCCCTGAAAGGTTTTTCGGTGGAAACAGATGGGTTTTTATAATCAGAAACAGAATTAGCCCTCGAGGTCTGAACAACTTTTTTTTGAAAAAATGCCTAAGCCGCGCGGTCAGAATTTCAGCAAAAATCTGACGTTCTGGAATTATCTCAAAAATGGTTCCACCCTGTTGCAAACGTTCCCCTGAAAGGTTTTTCGGTGGAAACAGATGGGTTTTTATCATTAGAAACAGAATTAGCCCTCGACGTCTGAACAACGTTTTTTTGAAAAAATCCCTAAGCCGCGCGGTCAGAATTTCAGCAAAAATCTGACGTTCTGGAATTATCTCAAAAATGGTTCCACCCTGTTGCAAACGATCCCCTAAAAGGTTTTTCGGTGGAAACAGATGGGTTTTTATCATTAGAAACAGAATTAGCCCTCGACGTCTGAACAACGTTTTTTTGAAAAAATCCCTAAGCCGCGCGGTCAGAATTTCAGCAAAAATCTGACGATCTGGAATTATATCAAAAATGGTTCCAACCTGTTGCAAATGATCCCTTGAAAGGTTTTTCGATGGAAACAGATGGGTTTTTATCATTACAAACAGAATTAGCCCTCGACGTCTGAACAACTTTTTTTTGAAAAAATCCCTAAGCCGCGCGCTCAGAATTTCAGCAAAAATCTGACGTTCTGCCATTCACTCCAAAATTGTGACAAAGTGTTACAAACGATCCCCTGAAAGGTTTTTCGGTGGAAACAGATGGGTTTTTATAATCAGAAACAGAATTAGCCCTCGAGGTCTGAACAACTTTTTTTTGAAAAAATGCCTAAGCCGCGCGGTCAGAATTTCAGCAAAAATCTGACGTTCTGGAATTATCTCAAAAATGGTTCCACCCTGTTGCAAACGATCCCCTGAAAGGTTTTTCGGTGGAAACAGATGGGTTTTTATCATTACAAACAAAATTAGCCCTCGACGTCTGAACAACTTTTTTTTGAAAAAATCCCTAAGCCGCGCGGTCAGAATTTCAGCAAAAATCTGACGTTCTGCAATTCACTCCAAAATTGTGCCAAAGTGTTGCAAACGATCCCCTGAAAGGTTTTTCGGTGGAAACAGATGGGTTTTTATCATCGGAAACAGAATTAGCCCTCGACGTCTGAACAACGTTTTTTTGAAGAAATGCCTAAGCCGCGCGGTCAGAATTTCAGAAAAAATCTGACGATCTGGAATTATATCAAAAATCGTTCCAACCTGTTGCAAATGATCCCTTGAAAGGTTTTTCGATGGAAACAGATGGGTTTTTATAATCAGAAACAGAATTAGCCCTCGAGGTCTGAACAACTTTTTTTTGAAAAAATCCCTAAGCCGCGCGCTCAGAATTTCAGCAAAAATCTGACGTTCTGTCATTCACTCCAAAATTGTGCCAAAGTGTTGCAAACGATCCCCTGAAAGGTTTTTCGGTGGAAACAGATGGGTTTTTATCATTGGAAACAGAATTAGCCCTCGAGGTCTGAATAACTTTTTTTTGAAAAAATGCCTAAGCCGCGCGATCAGAATTTCAGCAAAAATCTGACGTTCTGGAATTATCTCAAAAATGCTTCCACCCTGTTGCAAACGATCCCCTGAAAGGTTTTTCGATGGAAACAGATGGGTTTTTATCATTGCAAACAGAATTAGCCCTCGACGTCTGAACAACTTTTTTTTGAAAAAATCCCTAAGCCGCGCGCTCAGAATTTCAGCAAAAATCTGACGTTCTGCCATTCACTCCAAAATTGTGACAAAGTGTTGCAAACGATCCCCTGAAAGGTTTTTCGGTGGAAACAGATGGGTTTTTATCATTGGAAACCGAATTAGCCCTCGACGTCTGAAGAACGTTTTTTTGAAAAAATCCCTAAGCCGCGCGGTCAGAATTTCAGCATAAATCAGCCGTTCTGCCATTCAATCAAAATGGTTCCATTCTGTTGCAAACGATCCCCTGAAAGGTTTTTCGGTGGAAACAGATGGGTTTTTCTAATCAGAAACAGAATTAGCCCTCGAGGTCTGAACAACTTTTTTTTGAAAAAATGCCTAAGCCGCGCGGTCAGAATTTCAGCAAAAATCTGACGTTCTGGAATTATCTCAAAAATGGTTCCACCCTGTTGCAAACGATCCCCTGAAAGGTTTTTCGGTGGAAACAGATGGGTTTTTATCATTACAAACAGAATTAGCCCTCGACGTCTGAACAACTTTTTTTTGAAAAAATCCCTAAGCCGCGCGGTCAGAATTTCAGCAAAAATCTGACGTTCTGCAATTCACTCCAAAATTGTGCCAAAGTGTTGCAAACGATCCCCTGAAAGGTTTTTCGGTGGAAACAGATGGGTTTTTATCATTGGAAACAGAATTAGCCCTCGAGGTCTGAATAACTTTTTTTTGAAAAAATGCCTAAGCCGCGCGGTCAGAATTTCAGCAAAAAACTGACGTTCTGGAATTATCTCAAAAATGGTTCCACCCTGTTGCAAACGATCCCCTAAAAGGTTTTTCGGTGGAAACAGATGGGTTTTTATCATTACAAACAGAATTAGCCCTCCACGTCTGAACAACTTTTTTTTAAAAAAATCCCTAAGACGCGCGGTCAGAATTTCAGCAAAAATCTGACGTTCTGCAATTCACTCCAAAATTGTGCCAAAGTGTTGCAAACGATCCCCTGAAAGGTTTTTCGGTGGAAACAGATGAGTTTTTATCATTGGAAACAGAATTAGCCCTCGAGGTCTGAATAACTTTTTTTTGAAAAAATGCCTAAGCCGCGCGGTCAGAATTTCAGCAAAAATCTGACGTTCTGGAATTCACTCAAAAATGGTTCCAATCTGATGCAAACGATCCCCTGAAGGGTTTTTCGGTGGAAACAGAAGGGTTTTTATCATTACAAACAGAATTAGCCCTCGACGTCTGAACAACTTTTTTTTGAAAAAATCCCTAAGCCGCGCGGTCAGAATTTCAGCAAAAATCTGACGTTCTGGAATTATCTCAAAAATGGTTCCACCCTGTTGCAAACGATCCCCTAAAAGGTTTTTCAGTGGAAACAGATGGGTTTTTATCATTAGAAACAGAATTAGCCCTCGACGTCTGAACAACGTTTTTTTGAAAAAATCCCTAAGCCGCGCGGTCAGAATTTCAGCAAAAATCTGACGTTCTGGAATTATCTCAAAAATGGTTCCACCCTGTTGCAAACGATCCCCTAAAAGGTTTTTCGGTGGAAACAGATGGGTTTTTATCATTAGAAACAGAATTAGCCCTCAACGTCTGAACAACGTTTTTTTGAAAAAATCCCTAAGCCGCGCGGTCAGAATTTCAGCAAAAATCTAACGTTCTGGAATTATTTCCAAAATGGTGCCAAACGGTTGCAAACGATCCCCTGAAAGGTTTTTCGGTGGAAACAGATGGTTTTTTATCATCGGAAACAGAATTAGCCCTCGACGTCTGAACAACGTTTTTTTGAAAAAATCCCTAAGCCGCGCGGTCAGAATTTCAGCAAAAATCTGACGTTCTGCAATTCACTCCAAAATTGTGCCAAAGTGTTGCAAACGATCCCCTGAAAGGTTTTTCGGTTAAAACAGATGGGTTTTTATCATTGGAAACAGAATTAGCCCTCGAGGTCTGAATAACTTTTTTTTGAAAAAATGCCTAAGCCGCGCGGTCAGAATTTCAGCAAAAATCTGACGTTCTGGAATTATCTCAAAAATGCTTCCACCCTGTTGCAAACGATCCCCTGAAAGGTTTTTCAATGGAAACAGATGGGTTTTTATCATTACAAACAGAATTAGCCCTCGACGTCTGAACAACTTTTTTTTGAAAAAATGCCTAAGCCGCGCGATCAGAATTTCAGCAAAAATCTGACGTTCTGGAATTATCTCAAAAATGGTGCCAAACGGTTGCAAACGATCCCCTGAAGGGTTTTTCGGTGGAAACAGATGGGTTTTTATCATTACAAACAGAATTAGCCCTCGACGTCTGAACAACTTTTTTTTGAAAAAATCCCTAAGCCGCGCGGTCAGAATTTCAGCAAAAATCTGACGTTCTGGAATTATCTCAAAAATGGTTCCACCCTGTTGCAAACGATCCCCTAAAAGGTTTTTCGGTGGAAACAGATGGGTTTTTATCATTAGAAACAGAATTAGTCCTCGACGTCTGAACAACGTTTTTTTGAAAAAATCCCTAAGCCGCGCGGTCAGAATTTCAGCAAAAATCTGACGTTCTGGAATTATCTCAAAAATGGTTCCACCCTGTTGCAAACGATCCCCTAAAAGGTTTTTCGGTGGAAACAGATGGGTTTTTATCATTAGAAACAGAATTAGCCCTCGACGTCTGAACAACTTTTTTTTGAAAAAATCCCTAAGCCGCGCGCTCAGAATTTCAGCAAAAATCTGACGTTCTGTCATTCACTCCAAAATTGTGCCAAAGTGTTGCAAACGATCCCCTGAAAGGTTTTTCGGTGGAAACAGATGGGTTTTTATCATTGGAAACAGAATTAGCCCTCGAGGTCTGAATAACTTTTTTTTGAAAAAATCCCTAAGCCGCGCGGTCAGAATTTCAGCAAAAATCTGACGTTCTGGAATTATCTCAAAAATGCTTCCACCCTGTTGCAAACGATCCCCTGAAAGGTTTTTCGATGGAAACAGATGGGTTTTTATCATTGCAAACAGAATTAGCCCTCGACGTCTGAACAACTTTTTTTTGAAAAAATCCCTAAGCCGCGCGCTCAGAATTTCAGCAAAAATCTGACGTTCTGCCATTCACTCCAAAATTGTGACAAAGTGTTGCAAACGATCCCCTGAAAGGTTTTTCGGTGGAAACAGATGGGTTTTTATCATTGGAAACCGAATTAGCCCTCGACGTCTGAAGAACGTTTTTTTGAAAAAATCCCTAAGCCGCGCGGTCAGAATTTCAGCATAAATCTGACGTTCTGCCATTCAATCAAAAATGGTTCCATTCTGTTGCAAACGATCCCCTGAAAGGTTTTTCGGTGGAAACAGATGGGTTTTTCTAATCAGAAACAGAATTAGCCCTCGAGGTCTGAACAACTTTTTTTTGAAAAAATGCCTAAGCCGCGCGGTCAGAATTTCAGCAAAAATCTGACGTTCTGCAATTCACTCCAAAATTGTGCCAAAGTGTTGCAAACGATCCCCTGAAAGGTTTTTCGGTGGAAACAGATGGGTTTTTATCATTGGAAACAGAATTAGCCCTCGAGGTCTGAATAACTTTTTTTTGAAAAAATGCCTAAGCCGCGCGGTCAGAATTTCAGCAAAAATCTGACGTTCTGGAATTATCTCAAAAATGGTTCCACCCTGTTGCAAACGATCCCCTGAAAGGTTTTTCGGTGGAAACAGATGGGTTTTTATCATTACAAACAGAATTAGCCCTCGACGTCTGAACAACTTTTTTTTGAAAAAATCCCTAAGCCGCGCGGTCAGAATTTCAGCAAAAATCTGACGTTCTGCAATTCACTCCAAAATTGTGCCAAAGTGTTGCAAACGATCCCCTGAAAGGTTTTTCGGTGGAAACAGATGGGTTTTTATCATTGGAAACAGAATTAGCCCTCGAGGTCTGAATAACTTTTTTTTGAAAAAATGCCTAAGCCGCGCGGTCAGAATTTCAGCAAAAAACTGACGTTCTGGAATTATCTCAAAAATGGTTCCACCCTGTTGCAAACGATCCCCTGAAAGGTTTTTCGGTGGAAACAGATGGGTTTTTATCATTACAAACAGAATTAGCCCTCCACGTCTGAACAACTTTTTTTTGAAAAAAATCCCTAAGCCGCGCGGTCAGAATTTCAGCAAAAATCTGACGTTCTGCAATTCACTCCAAAATTGTGCCAAAGTGTTGCAAACGATCCCCTAAAAGGTTTTTCAGTGGAAACAGATGGGTTTTTATCATTAGAAACAGAATTAGCCCTCGACGTCTGAACAACGTTTTTTTGAAAAAATCCCTAAGCCGCGCGGTCAGAATTTCAGCAAAAATCTGACGTTCTGGAATTATCTCAAAAATGGTTCCACCCTGTTGCAAACGATCCCCTAAAAGGTTTTTCGGTGGAAACAGATGGGTTTTTATCATTAGAAACAGAATTAGCCCTCGACGTCTGAACAACGTTTTTTTGAAAAAATCCCTAAGCCGCGCGGTCAGAATTTCAGCAAAAATCTAACGTTATGGAATTATTTCCAAAATGGTGCCAAACGGTTGCAAACGATCCCCTGAAAGGTTTTTCGGTGGAAACAGATGGTTTTTTATCATCGGAAACAGAATTAGCCCTCGAGGTCTGAATAACTTTTTTTTGAAAAAATCCCTAAGCCGCGCGGTCAGAATTTCAGCAAAAATCTGACGTTCTGGAATTATCTCAAAAATGCTTCCACCCTGTTGCAAACGATCCCCTGAAAGGTTTTTCGATGGAAACAGATGGGTTTTTATCATTGCAAACAGAATTAGCCCTCGACGTCTGAACAACTTTTTTTTGAAAAAATCCCTAAGCCGCGCGCTCAGAATTTCAGCAAAAATCTGACGTTCTGCCATTCACTCCAAAATTGTGACAAAGTGTTGCAAACGATCCCCTGAAAGGTTTTTCGGTGGAAACAGATGGGTTTTTATCATTGGAAACAGAATTAGCCCTCGACGTCTGAAGAACGTTTTTTTGAAAAGATCCCTAAGCCGCGCGGTCAGAATTTCAGCATAAATCTGACGTTCTGCCATTCAATCAAAAATGGTTCCATTCTGTTGCAAACGATCCCCTGAAAGGTTTTTCGGTGGAAACAGATGGGTTTTTCTAATCAGAAACAGAATTAGCCCTCGACGTCTGAACAACTTTTTTTTGAGAAAATGCCTAAGCCGCGCGGTCAGAATTTCAGCAAAAATCTGACGTTCTGGAATTATCTCAAAAATGGTTCCACCCTGTTGCAAACGATCCCCTGAAAGGTTTTTCGGTGGAAACAGATGGGTTTTTATCATTACAAACAGAATTAGCCCTCGACGTCTGAACAACTTTTTTTTGAAAAAATCCCTAAGCCGCGCGGTCAGAATTTCAGCAAAAATCTGACGTTCTGCAATTCACTCCAAAATTGTGCCAAAGTGTTGCAAACGATCCCCTGAAAGGTTTTTCGGTGGAAACAGATGGGTTTTTATCATTGGAAACAGAATTAGCCCTCGAGGTCTGAATAACTTTTTTTTGAAAAAATGCCTAAGCCGCGCGGTCAGAATTTCAGCAAAAAACTGACGTTCTGGAATTATCTCAAAAATGGTTCCACCCTGTTGCAAACGATCCCCTGAAAGGTTTTTCGGTGGAAACAGATGGGTTTTTATCATTACAAACAGAATTAGCCCTCCACGTCTGAACAACTTTTTTTTGAAAAAATCCCTAAGCCGCGCGGTCAGAATTTCAGCAAAAATCTGACGTTCTGCAATTCACTCCAAAATTGTGCCAAAGTGTTGCAAACGATCCCCTGAAAGGTTTTTCGGTGGAAACAGATGGGTTTTTATCATTGGAAACAGAATTAGCCCTCGAGGTCTGAATAACTTTTTTTTGAAAAAATGCCTAAGCCGCGCGGTCAGAATTTCAGCAAAAATCTGACGTTCTGGAATTCACTCAAAAATGGTGCCAAACGGTTGCAAACGATCCCCTGAAGGGTTTTTCGGTGGAAACAGATGGGTTTTTATCATTACAAACAGAATTAGCCCTCGACGTCTGAACAACTTTTTTTTGAAAAAATCCCTAAGCCGCGCGGTCAGAATTTCAGCAAAAATCTGACGATCTGGAATTATCTCAAAAATGGTTCCACCCTGTTGCAAACGATCCCCTAAAAGGTTTTTCAGTGGAAACAGATGGGTTTTTATCATTAGAAACAGAATTAGCCCTCGACGTCTGAACAACGTTTTTTTGAAAAAGTCCCTAAGCCGCGCGGTCAGAATTTCAGCAAAAATCTGACGTTCTGGAATTATCTCAAAAATGGTTCCACCCTGTTGCAAACGATCCCCTAAAAGGTTTTTCGGTGGAAACAGATGGGTTTTTATCATTAGAAACAGAATTAGCCCTCGACGTCTGAACAACGTTTTTTTGAAAAAATCCCTAAGCCGCGCGGTCAGAATTTCAGCAAAAATCTAACGTTCTGGAATTATTTCCAAAATGGTGCCAAACGGTTGCAAACGATCCCCTGAAAGGTTTTTCGGTGGAAACAGATGGTTTTTTATCATCGGAAACAGAATTAGCCCTCGACGTCTGAACAACGTTTTTTTGAAAAAATGCCTAAGCCGCGCGGTCAGAATTTCAGCAAAAATCTGACGTTCTGGAATTATCTCAAAAATGCTTCCACCCTGTTGCAAACGATCCCCTGAAAGGTTTTTCGATGGAAACAGATGGGTTTTTATCATTGCAAACAGAATTAGCCCTCGACGTCTGAACAACTTTTTTTTTAAAAAATCCCTAAGCCGCGCGCTCAGAATTTCAGCAAAAATCTGACGTTCTGCCATTCACTCCAAAATTGTGACAAAGTGTTGCAAACGATCCCCTGAAAGGTTTTTCGGTGGAAACAGATGGGTTTTTATCATTGGAAACAGAATTAGCCCTCGACGTCTGAACAACGTTTTTTTGAAAAAATCCCTAAGCCGCGCGGTCAGAATTTCAGCATAAATCTGACGTTCTGCCATTCAATCAAAAATGGTTCCATTCTGTTGCAAACAATCCCCTGAAAGGTTTTTCGGTGGAAACAGATGGGTTTTTCTAATCAGAAACAGAATTAGCCCTCGAGGTCTGAACAAATTTTTTTTGAAAAAATGCCTAAGCCGCGCGGTCAGAATTTCAGCAAAAATCTGACGTTCTGGAATTATCTCAAAAATGGTTCCACCCTGTTGCAAACGATCCCCTGAAAGGTTTTTCGGTGGAAACAGATGGGTTTTTATCATTACAAACAGAATTAGCCCTCGACGTCTGAACAACTTTTTTTTGAAAAAATCCCTAAGCCGCGCGGTCAGAATTTCAGCAAAAATCTGACGTTCTGCAATTCACTCCAAAATTGTGCCAAAGTGTTGCAAACGATCCCCTGAAAGGTTTTTCGGTGGAAACAGATGGGTTTTTATCATTGGAAACAGAATTAGCCCTCGAGGTCTGAATAACTTTTTTTTGAAAAAATGCCTAAGCCGCGCGGTCAGAATTTCAGCAAAAATCTGACGTTCTGGAATTATCTCAAAAATGGTTCCACCCTGTTGCAAACGATCCCCTAAAAGGTTTTTCAGTGGAAACAGATGGGTTTTTATCATTAGAAACAGAATTAGCCCTCGACGTCTGAACAACGTTTTTTTGAAAAAATCCCTAAGCCGCGCGGTCAGAATTTCAGCAAAAATCTGACGTTCTGGAATTATCTCAAAAATGGTTCCACCCTGTTGCAAACGATCCCCTAAAAGGTTTTTCGGTGGAAACAGATGGGTTTTTATCATTAGAAACAGAATTAGCCCTCGACGTCTGAACAACGTTTTTTTGAAAAAATCCCTAAGCCGCGCGGTCAGAATTTCAGCAAAAATCTAACGTTCTGGAATTATTTCCAAAATGGTGCCAAACGGTTGCAAACGATCCCCTGAAAGGTTTTTCGGTGGAAACAGATGGTTTTTTATCATCGGAAACAGAATTAGCCCTCGACGTCTGAACAACGTTTTTTTGAAAAAATGCCTAAGCCGCGCGGTCAGAATTTCAGCAAAAATCTGACGATCTGGAATTATATCAAAAATGGTTCCAACCTGTTGCAAATGATCCCTTGAAAGGTTTTTCGATGGAAACAGATGGGTTTTTATCATTACAAACAGAATTAGCCCTCGACGTCTGAACAACTTTTTTTTGAAAAAATCCCTAAGCCGCGCGCTCAGAATTTCAGCAAAAATGTGACGTTCTGCCATTCACTCCAAAATTGTGACAAAGTGTTGCAAACGATCCCCTGAAAGGTTTTTCGGTGGAAACAGATGGGTTTTTATCATTGGAAACAGAATTAGCCCTCGACGTCTGAAGAACGTTTTTTTGAAAAAATCCCTAAGCCGCGCGGTCAGAATTTCAGCATAAATCTGACGTTCTGCCATTCAATCAAAAATGGTTCCATTCTGTTGCAAACGATCCCCTGAAAGGTTTTTCGGTGGAAACAGATGGGTTTTTATAATCAGAAACAGAATTAGCCCTCGAGGTCTGAACAACTTTTTTTTGAAAAAATGCCTAAGCCGCGCGGTCAGAATTTCAGCAAAAATCTGACGTTCTGGAATTATCTCAAAAATGGTTCCACCCTGTTGCAAACGATCCCCTGAAAGGTTTTTCGGTGGAAACAGATGGGTTTTTATCATTACAAACAAAATTAGCCCTCGACGTCTGAACAACGTTTTTTTGAAAAAATCCCTATGCCGCGCGGTCAGAATTTCAGCAAAAATCTAACGTTCTGGAATTATTTCCAAAATGGTGCCAAACGGTTGCAAACGATCCCCTGAAAGGTTTTTCGGTGGAAACAGATGGTTTTTTATCATCGGAAACAGAATTAGCCCTCGACGTCTGAACAACGTTTTTTTGAAGAAATGCCTAAGCCGCGCGGTCAGAATTTCAGAAAAAATCTGACGATCTGGAATTATATCAAAAATCGTTCCAACCTGTTGCAAATGATCCCTTGAAAGGTTTTTCGATGGAAACAGATGGGTTTTTATAATCAGAAACAGAATTAGCCCTCGAGGTCTGAACAACTTTTTTTTGAAAAAATGCCTAAGCCGCGCGGTCAGAATTTCAGCAAAAATCTGACGTTCTGGAATTATCTCAAAAATGCTTCCACCCTGTTGCAAACGATCCCCTGAAAGGTTTTTCGATGGAAACAGATGGGTTTTTATCATTGCAAACAGAATTAGCCCTCGACGTCTGAACAACTTTTTTTTGAAAAAATCCCTAAGCCGCGCGCTCAGAATTTCAGCAAAAATCTGACGTTCTGCCATTCACTCCAAAATTGTGACAAAGTGTTGCAAACGATCCCCTGAAAGGTTTTTCGGTGGAAACAGATGGGTTTTTCTAATCAGAAACAGAATTAGCCCTCGAGGTCTGAAGAACGTTTTTTTGAAAAAATCCCTAAGCCGCGCGGTCAGAATTTCAGCATAAATCTGACGTTCTGCCATTCAATCAAAAATGGTTCCATTCTGTTGCAAACGATCCCCTGAAAGGTTTTTCGGTGGAAACAGATGGGTTTTTCTAATCAGAAACAGAATTAGCCCTCGAGGTCTGAACAACTTTTTTTTGAAAAAATGCCTAAGCCGCGCGGTTAGAATTTCAGCAAAAATCTGACGTTCTGGAATTATCTCAAAAATGGTTCCACCCTGTTGCAAACGATCCCCTGAAAGGTTTTTCGGTGGAAAGAGATGGGTTTTTATCATTACAAACAGAATTAGCCCTCGACGTCTGAACAACTTTTTTTTGAAAAAATCCCTAAGCCGCGCGGTCAGAATTTCATCAAAAATCTGACGTTCTGCAATTCACTCCAAAATTGTGCCAAAGTGTTGCAAACGATCCCCTGAAAGGTTTTTCGGTGGAAACAGATGGGTTTTTATCATTGGAAACAGAATTAGCCCTCGAGGTCTGAATAACTTTTTTTTGAAAAAATGCCTAAGCCGCGCGGTCAGAATTTCAGCAAAAATCTGACGTTCTGGAATTATCTCAAAAATGGTTCCACCCTGTTGCAAACGATCCCCTGAAAGGTTTTTCGGTGGAAACAGATGGGTTTTTATCATTACAAACAGAATTAGCCCTCGACGTCTGAACAACTTTTTTTTTAAAAAATCCCTAAGCCGCGCGGTCAGAATTTCAGCAAAAATCTGACGTTCTGCAATTCACTCCAAAATTGTGCCAAAGTGTTGCAAACGATCCCCTGAAAGGTTTTTCGGTGGAAACAGATGGGTTTTTATCATTGGAAACAGAATTAACCCTCGAGGTCTGAATAACTTTTTTTTGAAAAAATGCCTAAGCCGCGCGGTCAGAATTTCAGCAAAAATCTGACGTTCTGGAATTATCTCAAAAATGGTTCCACCCTGTTGCAAACGATCCCCTGAAAGCTTTTTCGGTGGAAACAGATGGGTTTTTATCATTACAAACAGAATTAGCCCTCCACGTCTGAACAACTTTTTTTTGAAAAAAATCCCTAAGCCGCGCGGTCAGAATTTCAGCAAAAATCTGACGTTCTGCAATTCACTCCAAAATTGTGCCAAAGTGTTGCAAACGATCCCCTAAAAGGTTTTTCAGTGGAAACAGATGGGTTTTTATCATTAGAAACAGAATTAGCCCTCGACGTCTGAACAACGTTTTTTTGAAAAAATCCCTAAGCCGCGCGGTCAGAATTTCAGCAAAAATCTAACGTTCTGGAATTATTTCCAAAATGGTGCCAAACGGTTGCAAACGATCCCCTGAAAGGTTTTTCGGTGGAAACAGATGGTTTTTTACCATCGGAAACAGAATTAGCCCTCGACGTCTGAACAACGTTTTTTTGAAAAAATGCCTAAGCCGCGCGGTCAGAATTTCAGCAAAAATCTGACGATCTGGAATTATATCAAAAATGGTTCCAACCTGTTGCAAATGATCCCTTGAAAGGTTTTTCGATGGAAACAGATGGGTTTTTATAATCAGAAACAGAATTAGCCCTCGAGGTCTGAACAACTTTTTTTTGAAAAAATCCCTAAGCCGCGCGCTCAGAATTTCAGCAAAAATCTGACGTTCTGCCATTCACTCCAAAATTTTGCCAAAGTGTTGCAAACGATCCCCTGAAAGGTTTTTCGGTGGAAACAGATGGGTTTTTATCATTGGAAACAGAATTAGCCCTCGAGGTCTGAATAACTTTTTTTTGAAAAAATCCCTAAGCCGCGCGGTCAGAATTTCAGCAAAAATCTGACGTTCTGGAATTATCTCAAAAATGCTTCCACCCTGTTGCAAACGATCCCCTGAAAGGTTTTTCGATGGAAACAGATGGGTTTTTATCATTGCAAACAGAATTAGCCCTCGACGTCTGAACAACTTTTTTTTGAAAAAATCCCTAAGCCGCGCGCTCAGAATTTCAGCAAAAATCTGACGTTCTGCCATTCACTCCAAAATTGTGACAAAGTGTTGCAAACGATCCCCTGAAAGGTTTTTCGGTGGAAACAGATGGGTTTTTATCATTGGAAACAGAATTAGCCCTCGACGTCTGAAGAACGTTTTTTTGAAAAGATCCCTAAGCCGCGCGGTCAGAATTTCAGCATAAATCTGACGTTCTGCCATTCAATCAAAAATGGTTCCATTCTGTTGCAAACGATCCCCTGAAAGGTTTTTCGGTGGAAACAGATGGGTTTTTCTAATCAGAAACAGAATTAGCCCTCGACGTCTGAACAACTTTTTTTTGAAAAAATGCCTAAGCCGCGCGGTCAGAATTTCAGCAAAAATCTGACGTTCTGGAATTATCTCAAAAATGGTTCCACCCTGTTGCAAACGATCCCCTGAAAGGTTTTTCGGTGGAAACAGATGGGTTTTTATCATTACAAACAGAATTAGCCCTCGACGTCTGAACAACTTTTTTTTGAAAAAATCCCTAAGCCGCGCGGTCAGAATTTCAGCAAAAATCTGACGTTCTGCAATTCACTCCAAAATTGTGCCAAAGTGTTGCAAACGATCCCCTGAAAGGTTTTTCGGTGGAAACAGATGGGTTTTTATCATTGGAAACAGAATTAGCCCTCGAGGTCTGAATAACTTTTTTTTGAAAAAATGCCTAAGCCGCGCGGTCAGAATTTCAGCAAAAAACTGACGTTCTGGAATTATCTCAAAAATGGTTCCACCCTGTTGCAAACGATCCCCTGAAAGGTTTTTCGGTGGAAACAGATGGGTTTTTATCATTACAAACAGAATTAGCCCTCCACGTCTGAACAACTTTTTTTTGAAAAAATCCCTAAGCCGCGCGGTCAGAATTTCAGCAAAAATCTGACGTTCTGCAATTCACTCCAAAATTGTGCCAAAGTGTTGCAAACGATCCCCTGAAAGGTTTTTCGGTGGAAACAGATGGGTTTTTATCATTGGAAACAGAATTAGCCCTCGAGGTCTGAATAACTTTTTTTTGAAAAAATGCCTAAGCCGCGCGGTCAGAATTTCAGCAAAAATCTGACGTTCTGGAATTCACTCAAAAATGGTGCCAAACGGTTGCAAACGATCCCCTGAAGGGTTTTTCGGTGGAAACAGATGGGTTTTTATCATTACAAACAGAATTAGCCCTCGAAGTCTGAACAACTTTTTTTTGAAAAAATCCCTAAGCCGCGCGGTCCGAATTTCAGCAAAAATCTGACGATCTGGAATTATCTCAAAAATGGTTCCACCCTGTTGCAAACGATCCCCTAAAAGGTTTTTCAGTGGAAACAGATGGGTTTTTATCATTAGAAACAGAATTAGCCCTCGACGTCTGAACAACGTTTTTTTGAAAAAATCCCTAAGCCGCGCGGTCAGAATTTCAGCAAAAATCTGACGTTCTGGAATTATCTCAAAAATGGTTCCACCCTGTTGCAAACGATCCCCTAAAAGGTTTTTCGGTGGAAACAGATCGGTTTTTATCATTAGAAACAGAATTAGCCCTCGACGTCTGAACAACGTTTTTTTGAAAAAATCCCTAAGCCGCGCGGTCAGAATTTCAGCAAAAATCTAACGTTCTGGAATTATTTCCAAAATGGTGCCAAACGGTTGCAAACGATCCCCTGAAAGGTTTTTCGGTGGAAACAGATGGTTTTTTATCATCGGAAACAGAATTAGCCCTCGACGTCTGAACAACGTTTTTTTGAAAAAATGCCTAAGCCGCGCGGTCAGAATTTCAGCAAAAATCTGACGTTCTGGAATTATCTCAAAAATGCTTCCACCCTGTTGCAAACGATCCCCTGAAAGGTTTTTCGATGGAAACAGATGGGTTTTTATCATTGCAAACAGAATTAGCCCTCGACGTCTGAACAACTTTTTTTTTAAAAAATCCCTAAGCCGCGCGCTCAGAATTTCAGCAAAAATCTGACGTTCTGCCATTCACTCCAAAATTGTGACAAAGTGTTGCAAACGATCCCCTGAAAGGTTTTTCGGTGGAAACAGATGGGTTTTTATCATTGGAAACAGAATTAGCCCTCGACGTCTGAAGAACGTTTTTTTGAAAAAATCCCTAAGCCGCGCGGTCAGAATTTCAGCATAAATCTGACGTTCTGCCATTCAATCAAAAATGGTTCCATTCTGTTGCAAACAATCCCCTGAAAGGTTTTTCGGTGGAAACAGATGGGTTTTTCTAATCAGAAACAGAATTAGCCCTCGAGGTCTGAACAAATTTTTTTTGAAAAAATGCCTAAGCCGCGCGGTCAGAATTTCAGCAAAAATCTGACGTTCTGGAATTATCTCAAAAATGGTTCCACCCTGTTGCAAACGATCCCCTGAAAGGTTTTTCGGTGGAAACAGATGGGTTTTTATCATTACAAACAGAATTAGCCCTCGACGTCTGAACAACTTTTTTTTGAAAAAATCCCTAAGCCGCGCGGTCAGAATTTCAGCAAAAATCTGACGTTCTGCAATTCACTCCAAAATTGTGCCAAAGTGTTGCAAACGATCCCCTGAAAGGTTTTTCGGTGGAAACAGATGGGTTTTTATCATTGGAAACAGAATTAGCCCTCGAGGTCTGAATAACTTTTTTTTGAAAAAATGCCTAAGCCGCGCGGTCAGAATTTCAGCAAAAAACTGACGTTCTGGAATTATCTCAAAAATGGTTCCACCCTGTTGCAAACGATCCCCTAAAATGTTTTTCGGTGGAAACAGATGGGTTTTTATCATTACAAACAGAATTAGCCCTCGACGTCTGAACAACTTTTTTTTGAAAAAATCCCTAAGCCGCGCGGTCAGAATTTCAGCAAAAATCTGACGTTCTGGAATTATCTCAAAAATGGTTCCACCCTGTTGCAAACGATCCCCTAAAAGGTTTTTCAGTGGAAACAGATGGGTTTTTATCATTAGAAACAGAATTAGCCCTCGACGTCTGAACAACGTTTTTTTGAAAAAATCCCTAAGCCGCGCGGTCAGAATTTCAGCAAAAATCTGACGTTCTGGAATTATCTCAAAAATGGTTCCACCCTGTTGCAAACGATCCCCTGAAAGGTTTTTCGGTGGAAACAGATGGGTTTTTATCATTAGAAACAGAATTCGCCCTCGACGTCTGAACAACGTTTTTTTGAAAAAATCCCTAAGCCGCGCGGTCAGAATTTCAGCAAAAATCTAACGTTCTGGAATTATTTCCAAAATGGTGCCAAACGGTTGCAAACGATCCCCTGAAAGGTTTTTCGGTGGAAACAGATGGTTTTTTATCATCGGAAACAGAATTAGCCCTCGACGTCTGAACAACGTTTTTTTGAAAAAATGCCTAAGCCGCGCGGTCAGAATTTCAGCAAAAATCTGACGATCTGGAATTATATCAAAAATGGTTCCAACCTGTTGCAAATGATCCCTTGAAAGGTTTTTCGATGGAAACAGATGGGTTTTTATCATTACAAACAGAATTAGCCCTCGACGTCTGAACAACTTTTTTTTGAAAAAATCCCTAAGCCGCGCGCTCAGAATTTCAGCAAAAATGTGACGTTCTGCCATTCACTCCAAAATTGTGACAAAGTGTTGCAAACGATCCCCTGAAAGGTTTTTCGGTGGAAACAGATGGGTTTTTATCATTGGAAACAGAATTAGCCCTCGACGTCTGAAGAACGTTTTTTTGAAAAAATCCCTAAGCCGCGCGGTCAGAATTTCAGCATAAATCTGACGTTCTGCCATTCAATCAAAAATGGTTCCATTCTGTTGCAAACGATCCCCTGAAAGGTTTTTCGGTGGAAACAGATGGGTTTTTATAATCAGAAACAGAATTAGCCCTCGAGGTCTGAACAACTTTTTTTTGAAAAAATGCCTAAGCCGCGCGGTCAGAATTTCAGCAAAAATCTGACGTTCTGGAATTATCTCAAAAATGGTTCCACCCTGTTGCAAACGATCCCCTGAAAGGTTTTTCGGTGGAAACAGATGGGTTTTTATCATTACAAACAAAATTAGCCCTCGACGTCTGAACAACGTTTTTTTGAAAAAATCCCTATGCCGCGCGGTCAGAATTTCAGCAAAAATCTAACGTTCTGGAATTATTTCCAAAATGGTGCCAAACGGTTGCAAACGATCCCCTGAAAGGTTTTTCGGTGGAAACAGATGGTTTTTTATCATCGGAAACAGAATTAGCCCTCGACGTCTGAACAACATTTTTTTGAAGAAATGCCTAAGCCGCGCGGTCAGAATTTCAGAAAAAATCTGACGATCTGGAATTATATCAAAAATCGTTCCAACCTGTTGCAAATGATCCCTTGAAAGGTTTTTCGATGGAAACAGATGGGTTTTTATAATCAGAAACAGAATTAGCCCTCGAGGTCTGAACAACTTTTTTTTGAAAAAATCCCTAAGCCGCGCGCTCAGAATTTCAGCAAAAATCTGACGTTCTGCCATTCACTCCAAAATTTTGCCAAAGTGTTGCAAACGATCCCCTGAAAGGTTTTTCGGTGGAAACAGATGGGTTTTTATCATTGGAAACAGAATTAGCCCTCGAGGTCTGAATAACTTTTTTTTGAAAAAATCCCTAAGCCGCGCTGTCAGAATTTCAGCAAAAATCTGACGTTCTGGAATTATCTCAAAAATGGTTCCACCCTGTTGCAAACGATCCCCTGAAAGGTTTTTCGATGGAAACAGATGGGTTTTTATCATTGCAAACAGAATTAGCCCTCGACGTCTGAACAACTTTTTTTTGAAAAAATCCCTAAGCCGCGCGCTCAGAATTTCAGCAAAAATCTGACGTTCTGCCATTCACTCCAAAATTGTGACAAAGTGTTGCAAACGATCCCCTGAAAGGTTTTTCGGTGGAAACAGATGGGTTTTTATCATTGGAAACAGAATTAGCCCTCGACGTCTGAAGAACGTTTTTTTGAAAAAATCCCTAAGCCGCGCGGTCAGAATTTCAGCATAAATCTGACATTCTGCCATTCAATCAAAAATGGTTCCACCCTGTTGCAAACGATCCCCTAAAAGGTTTTTCGGTGGAAACAGATGGGTTTTTATAATCAGAAACAGAATTAGCCCTCGAGGTCTGAACAACTTTTTTTTGAAAAAATGCCTAAGCCGCGCGGTCAGAATTTCAGCAAAAATCTGACGTTCTGGAATTATCTCAAAAATGGTTCCACCCTGTTGCAAACGATCCCCTGAAAGGTTTTTCGATGGAAACAGATGGGTTTTTATCATTACAAACAGAATTAGCCCTCGACGTCTGAACAACTTTTTTTTGAAAAAATCCCTAAGCCGCGCGGTCAGAATTTCAGCAAAAATCTGACGTTCTGCAATTCACTACAAAATTGTGCCAAAGTGTTGCAAACGATCCCCTGAAAGGTTTTTCGGTGGAAACAGATGGGTTTTTATCATTGGAAACAGAATTAGCCCTCGAGGTCTGAATAACTTTTTTTTGAAAAAATGCCTAAGCCGCGCGGTCAGAATTTCAGCAAAAATCTGACGTTCTGGAATTATCTCAAAAATGGTTCCACCCTGTTGCAAACGATCCCCTGAAAGGTTTTTCGATGGAAACAGATGGGTTTTTATCATTACAAACAGAATTAGCCCTCGACGTCTGAACAACTTTTTTTTGAAAAAATGCCTAAGCCGCGCGGTCAGAATTTCAGCAAAAAATCTGACGTTATGGAATTATCTCAAAAATGGTTCCACCCTGTTGCAAACGATCCCCTAAAAGGTTTTTCGGTGGAAACAGATGGGTTTTTATCATTAGAAACAGAATTAGCCCTCGACGTCTGAACAACGTTTTTTTGAAAAAATCCCTAACCCGCGCGGTCAGAATTTCAGCAAAAATCTGACGTTCTGCAATTCAATCAAAAATGGTTCCAATCTGTTGCAAACGATCCCCTGAAAGGTTTTTCGGTGGAAACAGATGGGTTTTTATAATCAGAAACAGAATTAGCCCTCGAGGTCTGAACAACCTTTTTTTGAAAAAATGCCTAAGCCGCGCGGTCAGAATTTCAGCAAAAATCTGACGTTCTGGAATTATCTCAAAAATGGTTCCACCCTGTTGCAAACGATCCCCTAAAAGGTTTTTCGGTGGAAACAGATGGGTTTGTGGTTCGAGGACCCGACCCCCGGGCGGTGGAAATGAACACACAGGGACACGTGATTATGGTTTATGGGCATGGAAAAGGCCACAACTTTATTGGTTACAGCAGTGAAAAGGTATTGGCTTAGGCATTGGATGTCCACCACAGGGGTTGAATCACCAGTGGGCGGAGCCTGTTGATGATAATACAACTATAGGCTCTCCACTGACGTCACCGGGGGTCGTGCCATGGCCTCCCGCCAAGCAGGCATCGGACGGAATACACGACCGCCGGATTCCTTTAACGGAATACCCAAAATTGAAGGCTTAGGCGATGGCCACACCTAGCCTTCCAACACACCATACCGCAATAATCCAATGCCTAACCTACCCACCAATACCACGAAAGTTGTGACGATTGCTACGAGGTAGGCGAAAAAACCCCATGGCCTAATGCCATGTGGAAAAACTCCTACCAGGACCCCCGCCTAACCAGGGCGACCAACCTAAGGTCCATAGCAAGGCCAAGAACCTGAGCTAAAGGGAGTGGCGGGTGGGTGATCCGCGGCGAGACGAGGAGGCAGGACGAAGCAGAAAGAGGCCGGGGAGAGGGCTGGCGCCTGCATTTAAAGTCCCCTGGAGACGCCCCCAGCGGCACCTGATTGGGTGCCGGCTGGTGGGCGGGCGCCAGCCAGGTGACCAGGTGAGCAGGGGGCGGAGGCCCCCTGCTAGGGGCGGAGCTCGGGCTCCCGACCACAACCCCTCCCCTCCCTTCGGGAGGAGAGTCTTTTTATCATTAGAAACAGAATTAGCCCTCGACGTCTGAACAACTTTTTTTTGAAAAAATCCCTAAGCCGCGCGGTCAGAATTTCAGCAAAAATCTAACGTTCTGGAATTATCTCCAAAATGGTGCCAAACGGTTGCAAACGATCCCCTGAAAGGTTTTTCGGTGGAAACAGATGGTTTTTTATCATCGGAAACAGAATTAGCCCTTGACGTCTGAACAACGTTTTTTTGAAAAAATCCCTAAGCCGCGCGGTCAGAATTTCAGCAAAAATCTGACGTTCTGCAATTCAATCAAAAATGGTTCCAATCTGATGCAAACGATCCCCTGAAAGGCTTTTCGGTTCAAGCAGATGGGTTTTTATAATCAGAAACAGAATTAGCCCTCGAGGTCTGAACAACTTTTTTTTGAAAAAATGCCTAAGCCGCGCGGTCAGAATTTCAGCAAAAATCTGACGTTCTGGAATTATCTCAAAAATGCTTCCAACCTGTTGCAAATGATCCCCTGAAAGGTTTTTCGATGGAAACAGATGGGTTTTTATCATTACAAACAGAATTAGCCCTCGACCTCTGAACAACTTTTTTTAAAAAAAATCCCTAAGCCGCGCGGTCAGAATTTCACCAAAAATCTGACGTTCTGCAATTCACTCCAAAATTGTGACAAAGTGTTGCAAACGATCCCCTGAAAGGTTTTTCGGTGGAAACAGATGGGTTTTTATCATTGGAAACAGAATTAGCCCTCGACGTCTGAATAACGTTTTTTTGAAAAAATCCCTAAGCCGCGTGGTCAGAATTTCAGCAAAAATCTGACGTTCTGCAATTCAATCAAAAATGGTTCCAATCTGTTGCAAACGATCCCCTGAAAGGTTTTTCGGTGGAAACAGATGGGTTTTTATAATCAGAAACAGAATTAGCCCTCGAGGTCTGAACAACTTTTTTTTGAAAAAATGCCTAAGCCGCGCGGTCAGAATTTCAGCAAAAATCTGACGTTCTGGAATTATCTCAAAAATGGTTCCACCCTGTTGCAAACGATCCCCTGAAAGGTTTTTCGATGGAAACAGATGGGTTTTTATCATTACAAACAGAATTAGCCCTCGACGTCTGAACAACTTTTTTTTGAAAAAATCCCTAAGCCGCGCGGTCAGAATTTCAGCAAAAATCTGACGTTCTGCAACTCACTCCAAAATTGTGCCAAAGTGTTACAAACGATCCCCTGAAAGGTTTTTCGGTGGAAACAGATGGGTTTTTATTATTGGAAACAGAATTAGCCCTCGAGGTCTGAACAACCTTTTTTTGAAAAAATGCCTAAGCCGCGCGGTCAGAATTTCAGCAAAAATCTGACGTTCTGGAATTATCTCAAAAATGGTTCCACCCTGTGGCAAACGATCCCCTAAAAGGTTTTTCGGTGGAAACAGATGGGTTTTTATCATTAGAAACAGAATTAGCCCTCGACGTCTGAACAACTTTTTTTTGAAAAAATCCCTAAGCCGCGCGGTCAGAATTTCAGCAAAAATCTAACGTTCTGGAATTATCTCCAAAATGGTGCCAAACGGTTGCAAACGATCCCCTGAAAGGTTTTTCGGTGGAAACAGATGGTTTTTTATCATCGGAAACAGAATTAGCCCTTGACGTCTGAACAACGTTTTTTTGAAAAAATCCCTAAGCCGCGCGGTCAGAATTTCAGCAAAAATCTGACGTTCTGCAATTCAATTAAAAATGGTTCCAATCTGATGCAAACGATCCCCTGAAAGGCTTTTCGGTTCAAGCAGATGGGTTTTTATAATCAGAAACAGAATTAGCCCTCGAGGTCTGAACAACTTTTTTTTGAAAAAATGCCTAAGCCGCGCGGTCAGAATTTCAGCAAAAATCTGACGTTCTGCAATTCAATCAAAAATGGTTCCAATCTGATGCAAACGATCCCCTGAAAGGCTTTTCGGTTGAAGCAGATGGGTTTTTATAATCAGAAACAGAATTAGCCCTCGAGTTCTGAACAACTTTTTTTTGAAAAAATGCCTAAGCCGCACGGTCAGAATTTCAGCAAAAATCTGACGTTCTGCAATTCACTCCAAAATTGTGCCAAAGTGTTGCAAACGATCCCCTGAAAGGTTTGTCGGTGGAAACAGATGGGTTTTTATCATCGGAAACAGAATTAGCCCTCGAGGTCTGAATAACTTTTTTTTGAAAAAATGCCTAAGCCGCGCGGTCAGAATTTCAGCAAAAATCTGACGTTCTGGAATTATCTCAGAAATGGTTCCACCCTGTTGCAAACGATCCCCTAAAAGGTTTTTCGGTGGAAACAGATGGGTTTTTATCATTAGAAACAGAATTAGCCCTCGACGTCTGAACAACTTTTTTTTGAAAAAATCCCTAAGCCGCGCGGTCAGAATTTCAGCAAAAATCTAACGTTCTGGAATTATCTCAAAAATGGTGCCAAACGGTTGCAAAAGATCCCCTGAAAGGTTTTTCGGTGGAAACAGATGGTTTTTTATAATCGGAAACAGAATTAGCCCTCGACGTCTGAACAACGTTTTTTTGAAAAAATGCCTACGCCGCGCGGTCAGAATTTCAGCAAAAATCTGACGTTCTGCAATTCAATCAAAAATGGTTCCAATCTGATGCAAACGATTCCCTAAAAGGTTTTTCGGTGGAAACAGATGGGTTTTTATCATTAGAAACAGAATTAGCCCTCGACGTCTGAACAACTTTTTTTTGAAAAAATCCCTAAGCCGCGCGGTCAGAATTTCAGCAAAAATCTAACGTTCTGGAATTATCTCAAAAATGGTGCCAAACGGTTGCAAACGATCCCCTGAAAGGTTTTTCGGTGGAAACAGATGTTTTTTTATCATCGGAAACAGAATTAGCCCTCGACGTCTGAACAACGTTTTTTTGAAAAAATGCCTAAGCCGCGCGGTCAGAATTTCAGCAAAAATCTGAAGTTCTGCAATTCAATCAAAAATGGTTCCAATCTGATGCAAACGATCCCCTGAAAGGCTTTTCGGTTGAAGCAGATGGGTTTTTATAATCAGAAACAGAATTAGCCCTCGAGTTCTGAACAACTTTTTTTTGAAAAAATGCCTAAGCCGCACGGTCAGAATTTCAGCAAAAATCTGACGTTCTGCAATTCACTCCAAAATTGTGCCAAAGTGTTGCAAACGATCCCCTGAAAGGTTTGTCGGTGGAAACAGATGGGTTTTTATCATTGGAAACAGAATTAGCCCTCGAGGTCTGAATAACTTTTTTTTGAAAAAATGCCTAAGCCGCGCGGTCAGAATTTCAGCAAAAATCTGACGTTCTGGAATTATCTCAAAAATGCTTCCACCCTGTTGCAAACGATCCCCTGAAAGGTTTTTCGATGGAAACAGATGGGTTTTTATCATTACAAACAGAATTAGCCCTCGACGTCTGAACAACTTTTTTTTGAAAAAATGCCTAAGCCGCGCGGTCAGAATTTCAGCAAAAATCTGACGTTCTGGAATTATCTCAAAAATGCTTCCACCCTGTTGCAAACGATCCCCTGAAAGGTTTTTCGAAGGAAACAGATGGGTTTTTATCATTACAAACAGAATTAGCCCTCGACGTCTGAACAACTTTTTTTTGAAAAAATCCCTAAGCCGCGCGGTCAGAATTTCAGCAAAAATCTGACGTTCTGCAATTCACTCCAAAATTGTGCCAAAGTGTTGCAAACGATCCCCTGAAAGGTTTTTCGGTGGAAACAGATGGGTTTTTATAATCAGAAACAGAATTAGCCCTCGAGGTCTGAACAACTTTTTTTTGAAAAAATGCCTAAGCCGCGCGGTCAGAATTTCAGCAAAAATCTGACGTTCTGGAATTATCTCAGAAATGGTTCCACCCTGTTGCAAACGATCCCCTAAAAGGTTTTTCGGTGGAAACAGATGGGTTTTTATCATTAGAAACAGAATTAGCCCTCGACGTCTGAACAACTTTTTTTTGAAAAAATCCCTAAGCCGCGCGGTCAGAATTTCAGCAAAAATCTAACGTTCTGGAATTATCTCAAAAATGGTGCCAAACGGTTGCAAAAGATCCCCTGAAAGGTTTTTCGGTGGAAACAGATGGTTTTTTATAATCGGAAACAGAATTAGCCCTCGACGTCTGAACAACGTTTTTTTGAAAAAATGCCTACGCCGCGCGGTCAGAATTTCAGCAAAAATCTGACGTTCTGCAATTCAATCAAAAATGGTTCCAATCTGATGCAAACGATTCCCTAAAAGGTTTTTCGGTGGAAACAGATGGGTTTTTATCATTAGAAACAGAATTAGCCCTCGACGTCTGAACAACTTTTTTTTGAAAAAATCCCTAAGCCGCGCGGTCAGAATTTCAGCAAAAATCTAACGTTCTGGAATTATCTCAAAAATGGTGCCAAACGGTTGCAAACGATCCCCTGAAAGGTTTTTCGGTGGAAACAGATGTTTTTTTATCATTGGAAACAGAATTAGCCCTCGACGTCTGAATAATGTTTTTTTGAAAAAATCCCTAAGCCGCGTGGTCAGAATTTCAGCAAAAATCTGACGTTCTGCAATTCAATCAAAAATGGTTCCAATCTGTTGCAAACGATCCCCTGAAAGGTTTTTCGGTGGAAACAGATGGGTTTTTATAATCAGAAACAGAATTAGCCCTCGAGGTCTGAACAACTTTTTTTTTAAAAAATGCCTAAGCCGCGCGGTCAGAATTTCAGCAAAAATCTGACGTTCTGGAATTATCTCAAAAATGGTTCCACCCTGTTGCAAACGATCCCCTGAAAGGTTTTTCGATGGAAACAGATGGGTTTTTATCATTACAAACAGAATTAGCCCTCGACCTCTGAACAACTTTTTTTTAAAAAAATCCCTAAGCCGCGCGGTCAGAATTTCACCAAAAATCTGACGTTCTGCAATTCACTCCAAAATTGTGACAAAGTGTTGCAAACGATCCCCTGAAAGGTTTTTTTGGTGGAAACAGATGGGTTTTTATCATTGGAAACAGAATTAGCCCTCGACGTCTGAATAACGTTTTTTTGAAAAAATCCCTAAGCCGCGTGGTCAGAATTTCAGCAAAAATCTGACGTTCTGCAATTCAATCAAAAATGGTTCCAATCTGTTGCAAACGATCCCCTGAAAGGTTTTTCGGTGGAAACAGATGGGTTTTTATAATCAGAAACAGAATTAGCCCTCGAGGTCTGAACAACTTTTTTTTGAAAAAATGCCTAAGCCGCGCGGTCAGAATTTCAGCAAAAATCTGACGTTCTGCAACTCACTCCAAAATTGTGCCAAAGTGTTACAAACGATCCCCTGAAAGGTTTTTCGGTGGAAACAGATGGGTTTTTATTATTGGAAACAGAATTAGCCCTCGAGGTCTGAATAACTTTTTTTTGAAAAAATGCCTAAGCCACGCGGTCAGAATTTCAGCAAAAATCTGACGTTCTGGAATTATCTCAAAAATGGTTCCACCCTGTTGCAAACGATCCCCTGAAAGGTTTTTCGATGGAAACAGATGGGTCTTTATCATTACAAACAGAATTAGCCCTCGACGTCTGAACAACTTTTTTTTGAAAAAATCCCTAAGCCGCGCGGTCAGAATTTCAGCAAAAATCTGACGTTCTGCAATTCAATCAAAAATGGTGCCAAACGGTTGCAAACGATCCCCTGAAGGGTTTTTCGGTGGAAACAGATGGATTTTTATCATCGGAAACAGAATTAGCCCTCGACGTCTGAACAACGTTTTTTTGAAAAAATCCCTAAGCCGCGCGGTCAGAATTTCAGCAAAAATCTGACGTTCTGCAATTCAATCAAA
This sequence comes from Podarcis tiliguerta, assembly GCF_965153285.1. Lineage (NCBI taxonomy): Eukaryota > Metazoa > Chordata > Lepidosauria > Squamata > Lacertidae > Podarcis > Podarcis tiliguerta. Next base: position 10,040 of record NW_028148579.1, on the reverse strand, counting down.
AATGTTTCCAATCTGTTGCAAACGATCCCCTGAAAGGTTTTTCGGTGGAAACAGATGGGTTTTTATAATCAGAAACAGAATTAGCCCTCGAGGTCTGAACAACTTTTTTTGAAAAAATGCCTAAGCCGCGCGGTCAGAATTTCAGCAAAAATCTGACGTTCTGGAATTATCTCAGAAATGGTTCCACCCTGTTGCAAACGATCCCCTAAAAGGTTTTTCGGTGGAAACAGATGGGTTTTTATCATTAGAAACAGAATTAGCCCTCGACGTCTGAACAACTTTTTTTTGAAAAAATCCCTAAGCCGCGCGGTCAGAATTTCAGCAAAAATCTAACGTTCTGGAATTATCTCAAAAATGGTGCCAAACGGTTGCAAAAGATCCCCTGAAAGGTTTTTCGGTGGAAACAGATGGTTTTTTATAATCGGAAACAGAATTAGCCCTCGACGTCTGAACAACGTTTTTTTGAAAAAATGCCTACGCCGCGCGGTCAGAATTTCAGCAAAAATCTGACGTTCTGCAATTCAATCAAAAATGGTTCCAATCTGATGCAAACGATTCCCTAAAAGGTTTTTCGGTGGAAACAAATGGGTTTTTATCATTAGAAACAGAATTAGCCCTCGACGTCTGAACAACTTTTTTTTGAAAAAATCCCTAAGCCGCGCGGTCAGAATTTCAGCAAAAATCTAACGTTCTGGAATTATCTCAAAAATGGTGCCAAACGGTTGCAAACGATCCCCTGAAAGGTTTTTCGGTGGAAACAGATGTTTTTTTATCATCGGAAACAGAATTAGCCCTCGACGTCTGAACAACGTTTTTTTGAAAAAATCCCTAAGCCGCGCGGTCAGAATTTCAGCAAAAATCTGAAGTTCTGCAATTCAATCAAAAATGGTTCCAATCTGATGCAAACGATCCCCTGAAAGGCTTTTCGGTTGAAGCAGATGGGTTTTTATAATCAGAAACAGAATTAGCCCTAGAGTTCTGAACAACTTTTTTTTGAAAAAATGCCTAAGCCGCACGGTCAGAATTTCAGCAAAAATCTGACGTTCTGCAATTCACTCCAAAATTGTGCCAAAGTGTTGCAAACGATCCCCTGAAAGGTTTGTCGGTGGAAACAGATGGGTTTTTATCATTGGAAACAGAATTAGCCCTCGAGGTCTGAATAACTTTTTTTTGAAAAAATGCCTAAGCCGCGCGGTCAGAATTTCAGCAAAAATCTGACGTTCTGGAATTATCTCAAAAATGCTTCCACCCTGTTGCAAACGATCCCCTGAAAGGTTTTTCGATGGAAACAGATGGGTTTTTATCATTACAAACAGAATTAGCCCTCGAGGTCTGAACAACTTTTTTTTGAAAAAATGCCTAAGCCGCGCGGTCAGAATTTCAGCAAAAATCTGACGTTCTGGAATTATCTCAGAAATGGTTCCACCCTGTTGCAAACGATCCCCTAAAAGGTTTTTCGGTGGAAACAGATGGGTTTTTATCATTAGAAACAGAATTAGCCCTCGACGTCTGAACAACTTTTTTTTGAAAAAATCCCTAAGCCGCGCGGTCAGAATTTCAGCAAAAATCTAACGTTCTGGAATTATCTCAAAAATGGTGCCAAACGGTTGCAAAAGATCCCCTGAAAGGTTTTTCGGTGGAAACAGATGGTTTTTTATAATCGGAAACAGAATTAGCCCTCGACGTCTGAACAACGTTTTTTTGAAAAAATGCCTACGCCGCGCGGTCAGAATTTCAGCAAAAATCTGACGTTCTGCAATTCAATCAAAAATGGTTCCAATCTGATGCAAACGATTCCCTAAAAGGTTTTTCGGTGGAAACAGATGGGTTTTTATCATTAGAAACAGAATTAGCCCTCGACGTCTGAACAACTTTTTTTTGAAAAAATCCCTAAGCCGCGCGGTCAGAATTTCAGCAAAAATCTAACGTTCTGGAATTATCTCAAAAATGGTGCCAAACGGTTGCAAACGATCCCCTGAAAGGTTTTTCGGTGGAAACAGATGTTTTTTTATCATCGGAAACAGAATTAGCCCTCGACGTCTGAACAACGTTTTTTTGAAAAAATCCCTAAGCCGCGCGGTCAGAATTTCAGCAAAAATCTGAAGTTCTGCAATTCAATCAAAAATGGTTCCAATCTGATGCAAACGATCCCCTGAAAGGCTTTTCGGTTGAAGCAGATGGGTTTTTATAATCAGAAACAGAATTAGCCCTCGAGTTCTGAACAACTTTTTTTTGAAAAAATGCCTAAGCCGCACGGTCAGAATTTCAGCAAAAATCTGACGTTCTGCAATTCACTCCAAAATTGTGCCAAAGTGTTGCAAACGATCCCCTGAAAGGTTTGTCGGTGGAAACAGATGGGTTTTTATCATTGGAAACAGAATTAGCCCTCGAGGTCTGAATAACTTTTTTTTGAAAAAATGCCTAAGCCGCGCGGTCAGAATTTCAGCAAAAATCTGACGTTCTGGAATTATCTCAAAAATGCTTCCACCCTGTTGCAAACGATCCCCTGAAAGGTTTTTCGATGGAAACAGATGGGTTTTTATCATTACAAACAGAATTAGCCCTCGACGTCTGAACAATTTTTTTTTGAAAAAATGCCTAAGCCGCGCGGTCAGAATTTCAGCAAAAATCTGACGTTCTGGAATTATCTCAAAAATGCTTCCACCCTGTTGCAAACGATCCCCTGAAAGGTTTTTCGATGGAAACAGATGGGTTTTTATCATTACAAACAGAATTAGCCCTCGACGTCTGAACAACTTTTTTTTGAAAAAATCCCTAAGCCGCGCGGTCAGAATTTCAGCAAAAATCTGACGTTCTGCAATTCACTCCAAAATTGTGCCAAAGTGTTGCAAACGATCCCCTGAAAGGTTTTTCGGTGGAAACAGATGGGTTTTTATCATTGGAAACAGAATTAGCTTTCGAGGTCTGAATAACTTTTTTTTGAAAAAATGCCTAAGCCGCGCGGTCAGACTTTCAGCAAAAATCTGACGTTCTGGAATTATCTCAAAAATGGTTCCACCCTGTTGCAAACGATCCCCTGAAAGGTTTTTCGATGGAAACAGATGGGTTTTTATCATTACAAACAGAATTAGCCCTCGACGTCTGAACAACTTTTTTTTGAAAAAATGCCTAAGCCGCGCGGTCAGAATTTCAGCAAAAAATCTGACGTTATGGAATTATCTCAAAAATGGTTCCACCCTGTTGCAAACGATCCCCTAAAAGGTTTTTCGGTGGAAACAGATGGGTTTTTATCATTAGAAACAGAATTAGCCCTCGACGTCTGAACAACGTTTTTTTGAAAAAATCCCTAAGCCGCGCGGTCAGAATTTCAGCAAAAATCTGACGTTCTGGAATTATCTCAAAAATGCTTCCACCCTGTTGCAAACGATCCCCTGAAAGGTTTTTCGGTGGAAACAGATGGGTTTTTATAATCAGAAACAGAATTAGCCCTCGAGGTCTGAACAACCTTTTTTTGAAAAAATGCCTAAGCCGCGCGGTCAGAATTTCAGCAAAAATCTTACGTTCTGGAATTATCTCAAAAATGGTTCCACCCTGTTGAAAACGATCCCCTAAAAGGTTTTTCGGTGGAAACAGATGGGTTTTTATCATTAGAAACAGAATTAGCCCTCGACGTCTGAACAACTTTTTTTTGAAAAAATCCCTAAGCCGCGCGGTCACAATTTCAGCAAAAATCTAACGTTCTGGAATTATCTCAAAAATGGTGCCAAACGGTTGCAAACGATCCCCTGAAAGGTTTTTCGGTGGAAACAGATGGTTTTTTATCATCGGAAACAGAATTAGCCCTTGACGTCTTAACCACGTTTTTTTGAAAAAATCCCTAAGCCGCGCGGTCAGAATTTCAGCAAAAATCTGACGTTCTGCAATTCAATCAAAAATGGTTCCAATCTGATGCAAACGATCCCCTGAAAGGCTTTTCGGTTCAAGCAGATGGGTTTTTATAATCAGAAACAGAATTAGCCCTCGAGGTCTGAACAACTTTTTTTTGAAAAAATGCCTAAGCCGCGCGGTCAGAATTTCAGCAAAAATCTGACGTTCTGGAATTATCTCAAAAATGCTTCCAACCTGTTGCAAATGATCCCCTGAAAGGTTTTTCGATGGAAACAGGTGGGTTTTTATCATTACAAACAGAATTAGCCCTCGACGTCTGAACAACTTTTTTTTGAAAAAAATCCCTAAGCCGCGCGGTCAGAATTTCAGCAAAAATCTAACGTTCTGGAATTATCTCAAAAATGGTGCCAAACGGTTGCAAACGATCCCCTGAAAGGTTTTTCGGTGGAAACAGATGGTTTTTTATCATCGGAAACAGAATTAGCCCTCGACGTCTGAACAAGGTTTTTTGAAAAAATGCCTACGCCGCGCGGTCAGAATTTCAGCAAAAATCTGACGTTCTGCAATTCAATCAAAAATGGTTCCAATCTGATGCAAACGATCCCCTAAAAGGTTTTTCGGTGGAAACAGATGGGTTTTTATCATTAGAAACAGAATTAGCCCTCGACGTCTGAACAACTTTTTTTTGAAAAAATCCCTAAGCCGCGCGGTCAGAATTTCAGCAAAAATCTAACGTTCTGGAATTATCTCAAAAATGGTGCCAAACGGTTGCAAACGATCCCCTGAAAGGTTTTTCGGTGGAAACAGATGTTTTTTTATCATCGGAAACAGAATTAGCCCTCGACGTCTGAACAACGTTTTTTTGAAAAAATCCCTAAGCCGCGCGGTCAGAATTTCAGCAAAAATCTGAAGTTCTGCAATTCAATCAAAAATGGTTCCAATCTGATGCAAACGATCCCCTGAAAGGCTTTTCGGTTGAAGCAGATGGGTTTTTATAATCAGAAACACAATTAGCCCTCGAGTTCTGAACAACTTTTTTTTGAAAAAATGCCTAAGCCGCACGGTCAGAATTTCAGCAAAAATCTGACGTTCTGCAATTCACTCCAAAATTGTGCCAAAGTGTTGCAAACGATCCCCTGAAAGGTTTTTCGGTGGAAACAGATGGGTTTTTATCATTGGAAACAGAATTAGCCCTCGACGTCTGAATAACGTTTTTTTGAAAAAATCCCTAAGCCGCGTGGTCAGAATTTCAGCAAAAATTTGACGTTCTGCAATTCAATCAAAAATGGTTCCAATCTGTTGCAAACGATCCCCTGAAAGGTTTTTCGGTGGAAACAGATGGGTTTTTATAATCAGAAACAGAATTAGCCCTCGAGGTCTGAACAACTTTTTTTTGAAAAAATGCCTAAGCCGCGCGGTCAGAATTTCAGCAAAAATCTGACGTTCTGGAATTATCTCAAAAATGGTTCCACCCTGTTGCAAACGATCCCCTGAAAGGTTTTTCGATGGAAACAGATGGGTTTTTATCATTACAAACAGAATTAGCCCTCGACGTCTGAACAACTTTTTTTTGAAAAAATCCCTAAGCCGCGCGGTCAGAATTTCAGCAAAAATCTGACGTTCTGCAACTCACTCCAAAATTGTGCCAAAGTGTTACAAACGATCCCCTGAAAGGTTTTTCGGTGGAAACAGATGGGTTTTTATAATCAGAAACAGAATTAGCCCTCGAGGTCTGAACAACTTTTTTTTGAAAAAATGCCTAAGCCGCGCGGTCAGAATTTCAGCAAAAATCTGACGTTCTGGAATTATCTCAAAAATGGTTCCACCCTGTTGCAAACGATCCCCTGAAAGGTTTTTCGATGGAAACAGATGGGTTTTTATCATTACAAACAGAATTAGCCCTCGACGTCTGAACAACTTTTTTTTGAAAAAATCCCTAAGCCGCGCGGTCAGAATTTCAGCAAAAATCTGACGTTCTGCAACTCACTCCAAAATTGTGCCAAAGTGTTACAAACGATCCCCTGAAAGGTTTTTCGGTGGAAACAGATGGGTTTTTATTATTGGAAACAGAATTAGCCCTCGAGGTCTGAATAACTTTTTTTTGAAAAAATGCCTAAGCCGCGCGGTCAGAATTTCAGCAAAAATCTGACGTTCTGGAATTATCTCAAAAATGCTTCCACCCTGTTGCAAACGATCCCCTGAAAGGTTTTTCGGTGGAAACAGATGGGTTTTTATAATCAGAAACAGAATTAGCCCTCGACGTCTGAACAACTTTTTTTTGAAAAAATCCCTAAGCCGCGCGGTCAGAATTTCAGCAAAAATCTGACGTTCTGGAATTATCTCAAAAATGGTTCCACCCTGTTGCAAACGATCCCCTGAAAGGTTTTTCGATGGAAACAGATGGGTTTTTATCATTACAAACAGAATTAGCCCTCGACGTCTGAACAACTTTTTTTTGAAAAAATCCCTAAGCCGCGCGGTCAGAATTTCAGCAAAAATCTGACGTTCTGCAATTCACTCCAAAATTGTGCCAAAGTGTTGCAAACGATCCCCTGAAAGGTTTTTCGGTGGAAACAGATGGGTTTTTATCATTGGAAACAGAATTAGCTTTCGAGGTCTGAATAACTTTTTTTTGAAAAAATGCCTAAGCCGCGCGGTCAGAATTTCAGCAAAAATCTGACGTTCTGGAATTATCTCAAAAATGGTTCCACCCTGTTGCAAACGATCCCCTGAAAGGTTTTTCGATGGAAACAGATGGGTTTTTATCATTACAAACAGAATTAGCCCTCGACGTCTGAACAACTTATTTTTGAAAAAATGCCTAAGCCGCACGGTCAGAATTTCAGCAAAAATCTAACGTTCTGGAATTATCTCAAAAATGCTTCCACCCTGTTGCAAACGATCCCCTGAAAGGTTTTTCGGTGGAAACAGATGGTTTTTTATCATCGGAAACAGAATTAGCCCTTGACGTCTGAACAACCTTTTTTTGAAAAAATCCCTAAGCCGCGCGGTCAGAATTTCAGCAAAAATCTGACGTTCTGCAATTCAATCAAAAATGGTTCCAATCTGATGCAAACGATCCCCTGAAAGGCTTTTCGGTTCAAGCAGATGGGTTTTTATAATCAGAAACAGAATTAGCCCTCGAGGTCTGAACAACTTTTTTTTGAAAAAATGCCTAAGCCGCGCGGTCAGAATTTCAGCAAAAATCTGACGTTCTGGAATTATCTCAAAAATGCTTCCAACCTGTTGCAAATGATCCCCTGAAAGGTTTTTCGATGGAAACAGGTGGGTTTTTATCATTACAAACAGAATTAGCCCTCGACGTCTGAACAACTTTTTTTAAAAAAAATCCCTAAGCCGCGCGGTCAGAATTTCACCAAAAATCTGACGTTCTGCAATTCACTCCAAAATTGTGACAAAGTGTTGCAAACGATCCCCTGAAAGGTTTTTCGGTGGAAACAGATGGGTTTTTATCATTGGAAACAGAATTAGCCCTCGACGTCTGAATAACGTTTTTTTGAAAAAATCCCTAAGCCGCGCGGTCAGAATTTCAGCAAAAATCTGACGTTCTGCAACTCACTCCAAAATTGTGCCAAAGTGTTACAAACGATCCCCTGAAAGGTTTTTCGGTGGAAACAGATGGGTTTTTATTATTGGAAACAGAATTAGCCCTCGAGGTCTGAATAACTTTTTTTTGAAAAAATGCCTAAGCCACGCGGTCAGAATTTCAGCAAAAATCTGACGTTCTGGAATTATCTCAAAAATGGTTCCACCCTGTTGCAAACGATCCCCTGAAAGGTTTTTCGATGGAAACAGATGGGTCTTTATCATTACAAACAGAATTAGCCCTCGACGTCTGATCAACTTTTTTTTGAAAAAATCCCTAAGCCGCGCGGTCAGAATTTCAGCAAAAATCTGACTTTCTGCAATTCAATCAAAAATGGTGCCAAACGGTTGCAAACGATCCCCTGAAGGGTTTTTCTGTGGAAACAGATGGATTTTTATCATCGGAAACAGAATTAGCCCTCGACGTCTGAACAACGTTTTTTTGAAAAAATCCCTAAGCCGCGCGGTCAGAATTTCAGCAAAAATCTGACGTTCTGCAATTCAATCAAAAATGGTTCCAATCTGTTGCAAACGATCCCCTGAAAGGTTTTTCGGTGGAAACAGATGGGTTTTTATAATCAGAAACAGAATTAGCCCTCGAGGTCTGAACAACTTTTTTTTGAAAAAATGCCTAAGCCGCGCGGTCAGAATTTCAGCAAAAATCTGACGTTCTGGAATTATCTCAGAAATGGTTCCACCCTGTTGCAAACGATCCCCTAAAAGGTTTTTCGGTGGAAACAGATGGGTTTTTATCATTAGAAACAGAATTAGCCCTCGACGTCTGAACAACTTTTTTTTGAAAAAAATCCCTAAGCCGCGCGGTCAGAATTTCAGCAAAAATCTAACGTTCTGGAATTATCTCAAAAATGGTGCCAAACGGTTGCAAACGATCCCCTGAAAGGTTTTTCGGTGGAAACAGATGGTTTTTTATCATCGGAAACAGAATTAGCCCTCGACGTCTGAACAAGGTTTTTTGAAAAAATGCCTACGCCGCGCGGTCAGAATTTCAGCAAAAATCTGACGTTCTGCAATTCAATCAAAAATGGTTCCAATCTGATGCAAACGATCCCCTAAAAGGTTTTTCGGTGGAAACAGATGGGTTTTTATCATTAGAAACAGAATTAGCCCTCGACGTCTGAACAACTTTTTTTTGAAAAAATCCCTAAGCCGCGCGGTCAGAATTTCAGCAAAAATCTAACGTTCTGGAATTATCTCAAAAATGGTGCCAAACGGTTGCAAACGATCCCCTGAAAGGTTTTTCGGTGGAAACAGATGTTTTTTTATCATCGGAAACAGAATTAGCCCTCGACGTCTGAACAACGTTTTTTTGAAAAAATCCCTAAGCCGCGCGGTCAGAATTTCAGCAAAAATCTGAAGTTCTGCAATTCAATCAAAAATGGTTCCAATCTGATGCAAACGATCCCCTGAAAGGCTTTTCGGTTGAAGCAGATGGGTTTTTATAATCAGAAACAGAATTAGCCCTCGAGTTCTGAACAACTTTTTTTTGAAAAAATGCCTAAGCCGCACGGTCAGAATTTCAGCAAAAATCTGACGTTCTGCAATTCACTCCAAAATTGTGCCAAAGTGTTGCAAACGATCCCCTGAAAGGTTTTTCGGTGGAAACAGATGGGTTTTTATCATTGGAAACAGAATTAGCCCTCGACGTCTGAATAACGTTTTTTTGAAAAAATCCCTAAGCCGCGTGGTCAGAATTTCAGCAAAAATCTGACGTTCTGCAATTCAATCAAAAATGGTTCCAATCTGTTGCAAACGATCCCCTGAAAGGTTTTTCGGTGGAAACAGATGGGTTTTTATAATCAGAAACAGAATTAGCCCTCGAGGTCTGAACAACTTTTTTTTGAAAAAATGCCTAAGCCGCGCGGTCAGAATTTCAGCAAAAATCTGACGTTCTGGAATTATCTCAAAAATGGTTCCACCCTGTTGCAAACGATCCCCTGAAAGGTTTTTCGATGGAAACAGATGGGTTTTTATCATTACAAACAGAATTAGCCCTCGACGTCTGAACAACTTTTTTTTGAAAAAATCCCTAAGCCGCGCGGTCAGAATTTCAGCAAAAATCTGACGTTCTGCAACTCACTCCAAAATTGTGCCAAAGTGTTACAAACGATCCCCTGAAAGGTTTTTCGGTGGAAACAGATGGGTTTTTATTATTGGAAACAGAATTAGCCCTCGAGGTCTGAATAACTTTTTTTTGAAAAAATGCCTAAGCCACGCGGTCAGAATTTCAGCAAAAATCTGACGTTCTGGAATTATCTCAAAAATGGTTCCACCCTGTTGCAAACGATCCCCTGAAAGGTTTTTCGATGGAAACAGATGGGTCTTTATCATTACAAACAGAATTAGCCCTCGACGTCTGAACAACTTTTTTTTGAAAAAATGCCTAAGCCGCACGGTCAGAATTTCAGCAAAAATCTGACGTTCTGGAATTATCTCAAAAATGCTTCCACCCTGTTGCAAACGATCCCCTGAAAGGTTTTTCGGTGGAAACAGATGGGTTTTTATAATCAGAAACAGAATTAGCCCTCGAGGTCTGAACAACCTTTTTTTGAAAAAATGCCTAAGCC
>NW_028148580.1:0-37327 GCF_965153285.1 Podarcis tiliguerta | reverse complement strand
GCCCCGGGGTCATAATGTCAGCAAAAATCTGAAATTCTCCAATTCACTCAAAAATGGTGCCAAACTGTTGCACATTCTCCCCTGAAAGGTTTGGTGGTGAAAACAGAAGCCTTTTTATCATAGGACATGAAATCAGCCCCCAACAACTTAACCTGTGAAAAAAAAAAATTCTAAGCCCCGGGGTCACAATTTCAGCAAAAATCTGAAATTCTCCAATTCACTCAAAAATGGTGCCAAACTGTTGCACATTCTCCCCTGACAAGTTTGGCGGTGGAAACAGAAGCCTTTTTGACATAGGACATGAAATCAGTCCTCAACAACTTAACATGTGGAAAAAAAAATTCTAAGCCCCGGGGTCATAATTTCAGCAAAATTCTGAAATTCTCCAATTCACTCAAAAATGGTGCCAAACTGTTCCAAATTCTCCCCTGAAAGGTTTGGCGGTGGAAACAGAAGCCTTTTTGTCATAGGCCAAGAATCGAGCCCTTAACAACTTAACCTGTGAAAAAAAAAATTCTAAGCCCCGGGGTCACAATTTCAGCAAAAATCTTAAATTCTCCAATTCACTCAAAAATGCTGCCAAACTGTTCCAAATTCTCCCCTGAAAGGTTTGGCGGTGGAAACAGAAGCCTTTTTGTCATAGGCCAAGAATTCAGCCCTTGACAACTTAACCTGTGGAAAAAAAAATTTCTAAGCCCCGGGGTCACAATTTCAGCAAAAATCTGAAATTCTCCAATTCACTCAAAAATGGTGCCAAACTGTTGCACATTCTCCCCTGAAAGATTTGGCGGTGGAAACAGAAGCCTTTTTGCCATAGGCCAAGAAATCATCCCTCAACAACTTAACCTGTGGCAAAAAAAATTCTAAGCCCCGGGGTCACAATTTCAGCAAAAATCTGAAATTCTCCAATTCACTCAAAAATGGTGCCAAACTGTTGCACATTCTCCCCTGAAAGGTTTGGCGGTGGAAACAGAAGCCTTTTTGTCATAGGACATGAAATCAGCCCTCAACAACTTAACCTGTGGGGGAGGGGAAATTTCTAATCCCCGGGGTCATAATTTCAGCAAAAATCTGAAATTCTCCAATTCACTCAAAAATTGTGCCAAACTGTTGCAAATTCTCCCCTGAAAAGTTTGGCGGTGGAAACAGAAGCCTTTTTGTCATAGGCCAAGAAATCAGCCCTTGACAACTTAACCTGTGAAAAAAAAAAATTCTAAGCCCCGGGGTCATAATGTCAGCAAAAAACTGAAATTCTCCAATTCACTCAAAAATGGTGCCAAACTGTTCCAAATTCTCCCCTGAAAAGTTTGGCGGTGGAAACAGAAGCCTTTTTATCATAGGCCAAGAATTCAGCCCTCGACAACTTAACCTGTGAAAAAAAAAATTTCTACGCCCCGGGGTCACAATTTCAGCAAAAATCTGAAATTCTCCAATTCACTCAAAAATGGTGCCAAACTGTTGCACATTCTCCCCTGAAAGATTTGGCGGTGGAAACAGAAGCCTTTTTGTCATAGGCCAAGAAATCAGCCCTCGACAACTTAACCTGTGAAAAAAAAATTTCTAAGCCCCGGGGTCACAATTTCTAAGCAAAAATGTGAAATTCTCCAATTCACTCAAAAATGGTGCCAAACTGTTGCACATTCTCCCCAGAAAGGTTTGGCGCTGGAAACAGAAGCCTTTTTCTCATAGGACATGAAATCAGCCCTCAACAACTTAACCTGTGGGGGGAAAAAATTTCTATGCACCGGGGTCATAATGTCAGCAAAAATCTGAAATTCTCCAATTCACTCAAAAATGGTGCCAAACTGTTCCAAATTCTCCCCTGAAAGGTTTGGCGGTGGAAACAGAAGCCTTTTTGTCATAGGCCAAGAATTCAGCCCTCGACAACTTAACCTGTGGGAAAAAAAATTTCTAAGCCCCGGGGTCACAATTTCAGCAAAAATGTGAAATTCTCCAATTCACTCAAAAATGGTGCCAAACTGTTGCACATTCTCCCCTGAAAGGTTTGGCGCTGGAAACAGAAGCCTTTTTGTCATAGGCCAAGAAATCAGCCCTCGACAACTTAACCTGTGAAAAAAAAATTTCTAAGCCCCGGGGTCACAATTTCTAAGCAAAAATGTGAAATTCTCCAATTCACTCAAAAATGGTGCCAAACTGTTCCAAATTCTCCCCTGAAAGGTTTGGCGGTGGAAACAGAAGCCGTTTTGTCATAGGACATGAAATCAGCCCTTAACAACTTAACCTGTGGGAAAAAAAAAAATTCTAAGCCCCGGGGTCACAATTTCAGCAAAAATCTGAAATTCTCCAATTCACTCAAAAATGGTGCCAAACTGTTGCAAATTCTCCCCTCAAAGGTTTGGCGGTGGAAACAGAAGCCTTTTTATCATAGGACATGAAATCAGCCCTCAACAACTTAACCTGTGAAAAAAAAAATTTCTAAGCCCCGGGGTCACAATTTCAGCAAAAATCTGAAATTCTCCAATTCACTCAAAAATGGTGCCAAACTGTTGCACTTTCTCCCCTCAAAGGTTTGGCGGTGGAAACAGAAGCCTTTTTGTCATAGGACATGAAATCAGCCCTCAACAACTTAACCTGTGGGGGGAAAAAATTTCTAAGCCCCGGGGTCATAATGTCAGCAAAAATCTGAAATTCTCCAATTCACTCAAAAATGGTGCCAAACTGTTCCAAATTCTCCCCTGAAAGGTTTGGCGGTGGAAACAGAAGCCTTTTTGTCATAGGCCAAGAATTCAGCCCTCGACAACTTAACCTGTGGGAAAAAAAATTTCTAAGCCCCGGGGTCACAATTTCAGCAAAAATGTGAAATTCTCCAATTCACTCAAAAATGGTGCCAAACTGTTGCACATTCTCCCCTGAAAGATTTGGCGGTGGAAACAGAAGCCTTTTTGTCATAGGACATGAAATCAGCCCTCAACAACTTAACCTGTGGAAAAAAAAAATTTCTAAGCCCCGGGGTCACAATTTCAGCAAAAATCTGAAATTCTCCAATTCACTCAAAAATGGTGCCAAACTGTTGCACATTCTCCCCTGAAAGGTTTGGCGGTGGAAACAGAAGCCTTTTTGTCATAGGACATGAAATCAGCCCTCAACAACTTAACCTGTGGGAAAAAAAAAAATTCTAAGCCCCGGGGTCACAATTTCAGCAAAAATCTGAAATTCTCCAATTCACTCAAAAATGGTGCCAAACTGTTGCAAATTCTCCCCTCAAAGGTTTGGCGGTGGAAACAGAAGCCTTTTTATCATAGGACATGAAATCAGCCCTCAACAACTTAACCTGTGAAAAAAAAAATTTCTAAGCCCCGGGGTCACAATTTCAGCAAAAATCTGAAATTCTCCAATTCACTCAAAAATGGTGCCAAACTGTTGCACTTTCTCCCCTCAAAGGTTTGGCGGTGGAAACAGAAGCCTTTTTGTCATAGGACATGAAATCAGCCCTCAACAACTTAACCTGTGGGGGGAAAAAATTTCTAAGCCCCGGGGTCATAATGTCAGTAAAAATCTGAAATTCTCCAATTCACTCAAAAATGGTGCCAAACTGTTCCAAATTCTCCCCTGAAAGGTTTGGCGGTGGAAACAGAAGCCTTTTTGTCATAGGCCAAGAATTCAGCCCTCGACAACTTAACCTGTGGGAAAAAAAATTTCTAAGCCCCGGGGTCACAATTTCAGCAAAAATGTGAAATTCTCCAATTCACTCAAAAATGGTGCCAAACTGTTGCACATTCTCCCCTGAAAGATTTGGCGGTGGAAACAGAAGCCTTTTTGTCATAGGACATGAAATCAGCCCTCAACAACTTAACCTGTGGAAAAAAAAAATTTCTAAGCCCCGGGGTCACAATTTCAGCAAAAATCTGAAATTCTCCAATTCACTCAAAAATGGTGCCAAACTGTTGCACATTCTCCCCTGAAAGGTTTGGCGCTGGAAACAGAAGCCTTTTTCTCATAGGACATGAAATCAGCCCTCAACAACTTAACCTGTTTAAAAAAAAAAATTCTAAGCCCCGGGGTCACAATTTCAGCAAAAATCTGAAATTCTCCAATTCACTCAAAAATGGTGCCAAACTGTTGCACCTTCTCCCCTCAAAGGTTTGGCGGTGGAAACAGAAGCCTTTTTATCATAGGACATGAAATCAGCCCTCAACAACTTAACCTGTGAAAAAAAAAATTTCTAAGCCCCGGGGTCACAATTTCAGCAAAAATCTGAAATTCTCCAATTCACTCAAAAATGGTGCCAAACTGTTGCACTTTCTCGCCTCAAAGGTTTGGCGGTGGAAACAGAAGCCTTTTTGTCATAGGACATGAAATCAGCCCTCAACAACTTAACCTGTGGGGGGGGAAAATTTCTAAGCCCCGGGGTAATAATGTCAGCAAAAATCTGAAATTCTCCAATTCACTCAAAAATGGTGCCAAACTGTTCCAAATTCTCCCCTGAAAGGTTTGGCGGTGGAAACAGAAGCCTTTTTGTCATAGGCCAAGAATTCAGCCCTTGACAACTTAACCTGTGAAAAAAAAAATTTCTAAGCCCCGGGGTCACAATTTCAGCAAAAATCTGAAATTCTCCAATTCACTCAAAAATGGTGCCAAACTGTTGCACATTCTCCACTGAAAGATTTGGCGGTGGAAACAGAAGCCTTTTTGTCATAGGACATGAAATCAGCCCTCAACAACTTAACCTGTGAAAAAAAAAAAATTTCTAAGCCCCGGGGTCACAATTTCAGCAAAAATCTGAAATTCTCCAATTCACTCAAAAATGGTGCCAAACTGTTGCACATTCTCCCCTGAAAAGTTTGGCGGTGGAAACAGAAGCCTTTTTGACATAGGACATGAAATCAGTCCTCAACAACTTAACCTGTGAAAAAAAAAATTCTAAGCCCCGGGGTCACAATTTCAGCAAAAATCTTAAATTCTCCAATTCACTCAAAAATGCTGCCAAACTGTTCCAAATTCTCCCCTGAAAGGTTTGGCGGTGGAAACAGAAGCCTTTTTGTCATAGGCCAAGAATTCAGCCCTTGACAACTTAACCTGTGGGAAAAAAAAATTCTAAGCCCCGGGGTCACAATTTCAGCAAAAATCTGAAATTCTCCAATTCACTCAAAAATGGTGCCAAACTGTTGCACATTCTCCCCTGAAAGATTTGGCGGTGGAAACAGAAGCCTTTTTGTCATAGGCCAAGAAATCATCCCTCAACAACTTAACCTGTGGCAAAAAAAATTCTAAGCCCCGGGGTCACAATTTCAGCAAAAATCTGAAATTCTCCAATTCACTCAAAAATGGTGCCAAACTGTTGCACATTCTCCCCTGAAAGGTTTGGCGGTGGAAACAGAAGCCTTTTTGTCATAGGACATGAAATCAGCCCTCAACAACTTAACCTGTGGGGGAGGGGAAATTTCTAATCCCCGGGGTCATAATTTCAGCAAAAATCTGAAATTCTCCAATTCACTCAAAAATTGTGCCAAACTGTTGCAAATTCTCCCCTGAAAAGTTTGGCGGTGGAAACAGAAGCCTTTTTGTCATAGGCCAAGAAATCAGCCCTTGACAACTTAACCTGTGAAAAAAAAAAAATTCTAAGCCCCGGGGTCATAATGTCAGCAAAAAACTGAAATTCTCCAATTCACTCAAAAATGGTGCCAAACTGTTCCAAATTCTCCCCTGAAAAGTTTGGCGGTGGAAACAGAAGCCTTTTTATCATAGGCCAAGAATTCAGCCCTCGACAACTTAACCTGTGAAAAAAAAAATTTCTAAGCCCCGGGGTCACAATTTCAGCAAAAATCTGAAATTCTCCAATTCACTCAAAAATGGTGCCAAACTGTTGCACATTCTCCCCTGAAAGATTTGGCGGTGGAAACAGAAGCCTTTTTGTCATAGGCCAAGAAATCAGCCCTCGACAACTTAACCTGTGAAAAAAAAATTTCTAAGCCCCGGGGTCACAATTTCTAAGCAAAAATCTGAAATTCTCCAATTCACTCAAAAATGGTGCCAAACTGTTGCAAATTCTCCCCTGAAAAGTTTGGCGGTGGAAACAGAACCCTTTTTATCATGGGACATGAAATCAGCCCTCGACAACTTAACCTGTGAAAAAAAAATTTCTAAGCCCCGGGGTCACAATTTCAGCAAAAATCTGAAATTCTCCAATTCACTCAAAAATGGTGCCAAACTGTTGCACATTCTCCCCTGAAAGGTTTGGCGCTGGAAACAGAAGCCTTTTTCTCATAGGACATGAAATCAGCCCTCAACAACTTAACCTGTGGGGGGAAAAAATTTCTAAGCACCGGGGTCATAATGTCAGCAAAAATCTGAAATTCTCCAATTCACTCAAAAATGGTGCCAAACTGTTCCAAATTCTCCCCTGAAAGGTTTGGCGGTGGAAACAGAAGCCTTTTTGTCATAGGCCAAGAATTCAGCCCTTGACAACTAACCTGTGGAAAAAAAAAATTCTAAGCCCCGGGGTCACAATTTCAGCAAAAATCTGAAATTCTCCAATTCACTCAAAAATGGTGCCAAACTGTTGCACATTCTCCCCTGAAAGGTTTGGCGGTGGAAACAGAAGCCTTTTTGTCATAGGACATGAAATCAGCCCTCAACAACTTAACCTGTGGGGGAGGGGAAATTTCTAATCCCCGGGGTCATAATTTCAGCAAAAATCTGAAATTCTCCAATTCACTCAAAAATTGTGCCAAACTGTTGCAAATTCTCCCCTGAAAAGTTTGGCGGTGGAAACAGAAGCCTTTTTGTCATAGGCCAAGAAATCAGCCCTTGACAACTTAACCTGTGAAAAAAAAAAAATTCTAAGCCCCGGGGTCATAATGTCAGCAAAAAACTGAAATTCTCCAATTCACTCAAAAATGGTGCCAAACTGTTCCAAATTCTCCCCTGAAAAGTTTGGCGGTGGAAACAGAAGCCTTTTTATCATAGGCCAAGAATTCAGCCCTCGACAACTTAACCTGTGAAAAAAAAAATTTCTACGCCCCGGGGTCACAATTTCAGCAAAAATCTGAAATTCTCCAATTCACTCAAAAATGGTGCCAAACTGTTGCACATTCTCCCCTGAAAGATTTGGCGGTGGAAACAGAAGCCTTTTTGTCATAGGCCAAGAAATCAGCCCTCGACAACTTAACCTGTGAAAAAAAAATTTCTAAGCCCCGGGGTCACAATTTCTAAGCAAAAATCTGAAATTCTCCAATTCACTCAAAAATGGTGCCAAACTGTTGCAAATTCTCCCCTGAAAAGTTTGGCGGTGGAAACAGAACCCTTTTTATCATGGGACATGAAATCAGCCCTCGACAACTTAACCTGTGAAAAAAAAAATTCTAAGCCCCGGGGTCACAATTTCAGCAAAAATGTGAAATTCTCCAATTCACTCAAAAATGGTGCCAAACTGTTGCACATTCTCCCCTGAAAGGTTTGGCGCTGGAAACAGAAGCCTTTTTCTCATAGGACATGAAATCAGCCCTCAACAACTTAACCTGTGGGGGGAAAAAATTTCTAAGCCCCGGGGTCATAATGTCAGCAAAAATCTGAAATTCTCCAATTCACTCAAAAATGGTGCCAAACTGTTCCAAATTCTCCCCTGAAAGGTTTGGCGTTGGAAACAGAAGCCTTTTTGTCATAGGCCAAGAATTCAGCCCTCGACAACTTAACCTGTGGAAAAAAAAATTTCTAAGCCCCGGGGTCACAATTTCAGCAAAAATCTGAAATTCTCCAATTCACTCAAAAATGGTGCCAAACTGTTGCACATTCTCCCCTGAAAGATTTGGCGGTGGAAACAGAAGCCTTTTTGTCATAGGACATGAAATCAGCCCTCAACAACTTAACCTGTGAAAAAAAAAATTTTCTAAGCCCCGGGGTCACAATTTCAGCAAAAATCTGAAATTCTCCAATTCACTCAAAAATGGTGCCAAACTGTTGCACATTCTCCCCTCAAAGGTTTGGCGGTGGAAACAGAAGCCTTTTTGTCATAGGACATGAAATCAGCCCTCAACAACTTAACCTGTGGGAAAAAAAAAAATTCTAAGCCCCGGGGTCACAATTTCAGCAAAAATCTGAAATTCTCCAATTCACTCAAAAATGGTGCCAAACTGTTGCACATTCTCCACTGAAAGATTTGGCGGTGGAAACAGAAGCCTTTTTGTCATAGGACATGAAATCAGCCCTCAACAACTTAACCTGTGAAAAAAAAAAATTTCTAAGCCCCGGGGTCACAATTTCAGCAAAAATCTGAAATTCTCCAATTCACTCAAAAATGGTGCCAAACTGTTGCACATTCTCCCCTGAAAAGTTTGGCGGTGGAAACAGAAGCCTTTTTGACATAGGACATGAAATCAGTCCTCAACAACTTAACCTGTGGGAAAAAATATTCTAAGCCCCGGGGTCATAATTTCAGCAAAATTCTGAAATTCTCCAATTCACTCAAAAATGGTGCCAAACTGTTGCACATTCTCCCCTGAAAGGTTTGGCGGTGGAAACAGAAGCCTTTTTGTCATAGGACATGAAATCAGCCCTCAACAACTTAACCTGTGGGGGAGGGGAAATTTCTAATCCCCGGGGTCATAATTTCAGCAAAAATCTGAAATTCTCCAATTCACTCAAAAATTGTGCCAAACTGTTGCAAATTCTCCCCTGAAAAGTTTGGCGGTGGAAACAGAAGCCTTTTTGTCATAGGCCAAGAAATCAGCCCTTGACAACTTAACCTGTGAAAAAAAAAAAATTCTAAGCCCCGGGGTCATAATGTCAGCAAAAAACTGAAATTCTCCAATTCACTCAAAAATGGTGCCAAACTGTTCCAAATTCTCCCCTGAAAAGTTTGGCGGTGGAAACAGAAGCCTTTTTATCATAGGCCAAGAATTCAGCCCTCGACAACTTAACCTGTGGAAAAAAAAAATTCTAAGCCCCGGGGTCATAATGTCAGCAAAAAACTGAAATTCTCCAATTCACTCAAAAATGGTGCCAAACTGTTGCACATTCTCCCCTGAAAAGTTTGGCGGTGGAAACAGAAGCCTTTTTGACATAGGACATGAAATCAGTCCTCAACAACTTAACCTGTGGGAAAAAATATTCTAAGCCCCGGGGTCATAATTTCAGCAAAATTCTGAAATTCTCCAATTCACTCAAAAATGGTGCCAAACTGTTGCAAATTCTCCCCTGAAAGATTTGGCGGTGGAAACAGAAGCCTTTTTGACATAGGCCAAGAATCGAGCCCTTAACAACTTAACCTGTGAAAAAAAAAATTCTAAGCCCCGGGGTCACAATTTCAGCAAAAATCTTAAATTCTCCAATTCACTCAAAAATGCTGCCAAACTGTTCCAAATTCTCCCCTGAAAGGTTTGGCGGTGGAAACAGAAGCCTTTTTGTCATAGGCCAAGAATTCAGCCCTTGACAACTTAACCTGTGGAAAAAAAAATTCTAAGCCCCGGGGTCACAATTTCAGCAAAAATCTGAAATTCTCCAATTCACTCAAAAATGGTGCCAAACTGTTGCACATTCTCCCCTGAAAGATTTGGCGGTGGAAACAGAAGCCTTTTTGTCATAGGCCAAGAAATCATCCCTCAACAACTTAACCTGTGGCAAAAAAAATTCTAAGCCCCGGGGTCACAATTTCAGCAAAAATCTGAAATTCTCCAATTCACTCAAAAATGGTGCCAAACTGTTGCACATTCTCCCCTGAAAGGTTTGGCGGTGGAAACAGAAGCCTTTTTGTCATAGGACATGAAATCAGCCCTCAACAACTTAACCAGTGGGGGAGGGGAAATTTCTAATCCCCGGGGTCATAATTTCAGCAAAAATCTGAAATTCTCCAATTCACTCAAAAATTGTGCCAAACTGTTGCAAATTCTCCCCTGAAAAGTTTGGCGGTGGAAACAGAAGCCTTTTTGTCATAGGCCAAGAAATCAGCCCTTGACAACTTAACCTGTGAAAAAAAAAAAATTCTAAGCCCCGGGGTCATAATGTCAGCAAAAAACTGAAATTCTCCAATTCACTCAAAAAATGGTGCCAAACTGTTCCAAATTCTCCCCTGAAAAGTTTGGCGGTGGAAACAGAAGCCTTTTTATCATAGGCCAAGAATTCAGCCCTCGACAACTTAACCTGTGGAAAAAAAAAATTCTAAGCCCTGGGGTCACAATTTCAGCAAAAATCTGAAATTCTCCAATTCACTCAAAAATGGTGCCAAACTGTTGCACATTCTCCCCTGAAAGATTTGGCGGTGGAAACAGAAGCCTTTTTGTCATAGGCCAAGAAATCAGCCCTCGACAACTTAACCTGTGAAAAAAAAATTTCTAAGCCCCGGGGTCACAATTTCTAAGCAAAAATCTGAAATTCTCCAATTCACTCAAAAATGGTGCCAAACTGTTGCAAATTCTCCCCTGAAAAGTTTGGCGGTGGAAACAGAACCCTTTTTATCATGGGACATGAAATCAGCCCTCGACAACTTAACCTGTGAAAAAAAAATTTCTAAGCCCCGGGGTCACAATTTCAGCAAAAATCTGAAATTCTCCAATTCACTCAAAAATGGTGCCAAACTGTTGCACATTCTCCCCTGAAAGGTTTGGCGCTGGAAACAGAAGCCTTTTTCTCATAGGACATGAAATCAGCCCTCAACAACTTAACCTGTGGGGGGAAAAAATTTCTAAGCACCGGGGTCATAATGTCAGCAAAAATCTGAAATTCTCCAATTCACTCAAAAATGGTGCCAAACTGTTCCAAATTCTCCCCTGAAAGGTTTGGCGGTGGAAACAGAAGCCTTTTTGTCATAGGCCAAGAATTCAGCCCTTGACAACTAACCTGTGGAAAAAAAAAATTCTAAGCCCCGGGGTCACAATTTCAGCAAAAATCTGAAATTCTCCAATTCACTCAAAAATGGTGCCAAACTGTTGCACATTCTCCCCTGAAAGGTTTGGCGGTGGAAACAGAAGCCTTTTTGTCATAGGACATGAAATCAGCCCTCAACAACTTAACCTGTGGGGGAGGGGAAATTTCTAATCCCCGGGGTCATAATTTCAGCAAAAATCTGAAATTCTCCAATTCACTCAAAAATTGTGCCAAACTGTTGCAAATTCTCCCTGAAAAGTTTGGCGGTGGAAACAGAAGCCTTTTTGTCATAGGCCAAGAAATCAGCCCTTGACAACTTAACCTGTGAAAAAAAAAAATTCTAAGCCCCGGGGTCATAATGTCAGCAAAAAACTGAAATTCTCCAATTCACTCAAAAATGGTGCCAAACTGTTCCAAATTCTCCCCTGAAAAGTTTGGCGGTGGAAACAGAAGCCTTTTTATCATAGGCCAAGAATTCAGCCCTCGACAACTTAACCTGTGAAAAAAAAAATTTCTACGCCCCGGGGTCACAATTTCAGCAAAAATCTGAAATTCTCCAATTCACTCAAAAATGGTGCCAAACTGTTGCACATTCTCCCCTGAAAGATTTGGCGGTGGAAACAGAAGCCTTTTTGTCATAGGCCAAGAAATCAGCCCTCGACAACTTAACCTGTGAAAAAAAAATTTCTAAGCCCCGGGGTCACAATTTCTAAGCAAAAATCTGAAATTCTCCAATTCACTCAAAAATGGTGCCAAACTGTTGCAAATTCTCCCCTGAAAAGTTTGGCGGTGGAAACAGAACCCTTTTTATCATGGGACATGAAATCAGCCCTCGACAACTTAACCTGTGAAAAAAAAAATTCTAAGCCCCGGGGTCACAATTTCAGCAAAAATGTGAAATTCTCCAATTCACTCAAAAATGGTGCCAAACTGTTGCACATTCTCCCCTGAAAGGTTTGGCGCTGGAAACAGAAGCCTTTTTCTCATAGGACATGAAATCAGCCCTCAACAACTTAACCCGTGGGGGAAAAAAATTTCTAAGCACCGGGGTCATAATGTCAGCAAAAATCTGAAATTCTCCAATTCACTCAAAAATGGTGCCAAACTGTTCCAAATTCTCCCCTGAAAGGTTTGGCGGTGGAAACAGAAGCCTTTTTGTCATAGGCCAAGAATTCAGCCCTCGACAACTTAACCTGTGGGGAAAAAAATTTCTAAGCCCCGGGGTCACAATTTCAGCAAAAATGTGAAATTCTCCAATTCACTCAAAAATGGTGCCAAACTGTTGCACATTCTCCCCTGAAAGGTTTGGCGCTGGAAACAGAAGCCTTTTTCTCATAGGACATGAAATCAGCCCTCAACAACTTAACCTGTGGGGGAAAAAATTTCTAAGCCCCGGGGTCATAATGTCAGCAAAAATCTGAAATTCTCCAATTCACTCAAAAATGGTGCCAAACTGTTCCAAATTCTCCCCTGAAAGGTTTGGCGTTGGAAACAGAAGCCTTTTTGTCATAGGCCAAGAATTCAGCCCTCGACAACTTAACCTGTGGAAAAAAAAATTTCTAAGCCCCGGGGTCACAATTTCAGCAAAAATCTGAAATTCTCCAATTCACTCAAAAATGGTGCCAAACTGTTGCACATTCTCCCCTGAAAGGTTTGGCGCTGGAAACAGAAGCCTTTTTCTCATAGGACATGAAATCAGCCCTCAACAACTTAACCCGTGGGGGAAAAAAATTTCTAAGCACCGGGGTCATAATGTCAGCAAAAATCTGAAATTCTCCAATTCACTCAAAAATGGTGCCAAACTGTTCCAAATTCTCCCCTGAAAGGTTTGGCGGTGGAAACAGAAGCCTTTTTGTCATAGGACATGAAATC
The DNA here is from genome assembly GCF_965153285.1 of Podarcis tiliguerta. Classification (NCBI taxonomy): domain Eukaryota; kingdom Metazoa; phylum Chordata; class Lepidosauria; order Squamata; family Lacertidae; genus Podarcis; species Podarcis tiliguerta. Next base: position 24,637 of record NW_028148580.1, on the reverse strand, counting down.
AGCCCTCAACAACTTAACCTGTGGGAAAAAAAAAAATTCTAAGCCCCGGGGTCACAATTTCAGCAAAAATCTGAAATTCTCCAATTCACTCAAAAATGGTGCCAAACTGTTGCACATTCTCCCCTCAAAGGTTTGGCGGTGGAAACAGAAGCCTTTTTATCATAGGACATGAAATCAGCCCTCAATAACTTAACCTGTGAAAAAAAAAATTTCTAAGCCCCGGGGTCACAATTTCAGCAAAAATCTGAAATTCTCCAATTCACTCAAAAATGGTGCCAAACTGTTGCACTTTCTCCCCTCAAAGGTTTGGCGGTGGAAACAGAAGCCTTTTTGTCATAGGACATGAAATCAGCCCTCAACAACTTAACCTGTGGGGGGAAAAAATTTCTAAGCCCCGGGGTCATAATGTCAGTAAAAATCTGAAATTCTCCAATTCACTCAAAAATGGTGCCAAACTGTTCCAAATTCTCCCCTGAAAGGTTTGGCGGTGGAAACAGAAGCCTTTTTGTCATAGGCCAAGAATTCAGCCCTCGACAACTTAACCTGTGGGAAAAAAAATTTCTAAGCCCCGGGGTCACAATTTCAGCAAAAATGTGAAATTCTCCAATTCACTCAAAAATGGTGTCAAACTGTTGCACATTCTCCCCTGAAAGATTTGGCGGTGGAAACAGAAGCCTTTTTGTCATAGGACATGAAATCAGCCCTCAACAACTTAACCTGTGAAAAAAAAAATTTTCTAAGCCCCGGGGTCACAATTTCAGCAAAAATCTGAAATTATCCAATTCACTCAAAAATGGTGCCAAACTGTTGCACATTCTCCCCTCAAAGGTTTGGCGGTGGAAACAGAAGCCTTTTTGTCATAGGACATGAAATCAGCCCTCAACAACTTAACCTGTTTAAAAAAAAAAAATTCTAAGCCCCGGGGTCACAATTTCAGCAAAAATCTGAAATTCTCCAATTCACTCAAAAATGGTGCCAAACTGTTGCACCTTCTCCCCTCAAAGGTTTGGCGGTGGAAACAGAAGCCTTTTTATCATAGGACATGAAATCAGCCCTCAACAACTTAACCTGTGAAAAAAAAAATTTCTAAGCCCCGGGGTCATAATTTCAGCAAAATTCTGAAATTCTCCAATTCACTCAAAAATGGTGCCAAACTGTTGCAAATTCTCCCCTGAAAGATTTGGCGGTGGAAACAGAAGCCTTTTTGTCATAGGCCAAGAATCGAGCCCTTAACAACTTAACCTGTGAAAAAAAAAATTCTAAGCCCCGGGGTCACAATTTCAGCAAAAATCTTAAATTCTCCAATTCACTCAAAAATGGTGCCAAACTGTTGCACATTCTCCCCTGAAAGATTTGGCGGTGGAAACAGAAGCCTTTTTGTCATAGGCCAAGAATTCAGCCCTTGACAACTTAACCTGTGAAAAAAAAAATTTCTAAGCCCCGGGGTCACAATTTCAGCAAAAATCTGAAATTCTCCAATTCACTCAAAAATGGTGCCAAACTGTTGCACATTCTCCCCTGAAAGATTTGGCGGTGGAAACAGAAGCCTTTTTGTCATAGGCCAAGAATCGAGCCCTTAACAACTTAACCTGTGAAAAAAAAATTTCTAAGCCCCGGGGTCACAATTTCTAAGCAAAAATCTGAAATTCTCCAATTCACTCAAAAATGGTGCCAAACTGTTGCAAATTCTCCCCTGAAAAGTTTGGCGGTGGAAACAGAACCCTTTTTATCATGGGACATGAAATCAGCCCTTAACAACTTAACCTGTGAAAAAAAAATTTCTAAGCCCCGGGGTCACAATTTCTAAGCAAAAATCTGAAATTCTCCAATTCACTCAAAAATGGTGCCAAACTGTTGCAAATTCTCCCCTGAAAAGTTTGGCGGTGGAAACAGAACCCTTTTTATCATGGGACATGAAATCAGCCCTCGACAACTTAACCTGTGAAAAAAAAATTTCTAAGCCCCGGGGTCACAATTTCAGCAAAAATGTGAAATTCTCCAATTCACTCAAAAATGGTGCCAAACTGTTGCACATTCTCCCCTGAAAGGTTTGGCGCTGGAAACAGAAGCCTTTTTCTCATAGGACATGAAATCAGCCCTCGACAACTTAACCTGTGGGGAAAAAAAATTTCTAAGCACCGGGGTCATAATGTCAGCAAAAATCTGAAATTCTCCAATTCACTCAAAAATGGTGCCAAACTGTTCCAAATTCTCCCCTGAAAGGTTTGGCGGTGGAAACAGAAGCCTTTTTGTCATAGGCCAAGAATTCAGCCCTCGACAACTTAACCTGTGGGGAAAAAAATTTCTAAGCCCCGGGGTCACAATTTCAGCAAAAATGTGAAATTCTCCAATTCACTCAAAAATGGTGCCAAACTCTTCCAAATTCTCCCCTGAAAGGTTTGGCGCTGGAAACAGAAGCCTTTTTGTCATAGGACATGAAATCAGCCCTCAACAACTTAACCTGTGAAAAAAAAAATTTTCTAAGCCCCGGGGTCACAATTTCAGCAAAAATCTGAAATTCTCCAATTCACTCAAAAATGGTGCCAAACTGTTGCACATTCTCCCCTCAAAGGTTTGGCGGTGGAAACAGAAGCCTTTTTATCATAGGACATGAAATCAGCCCTCAACAACTTAACCTGTGAAAAAAAAAATTTCTAAGCCCCGGGGTCACAATTTCAGCAAAAATCTGAAATTCTCCAATTCACTCAAAAATGGTGCCAAACTGTTGCACATTCTCCCCTGAAAGATTTGGCGGTGGAAACAGAAGCCTTTTTGTCATAGGCCAAGAAATCAGCCCTCGACAACTTAACCTGTGAAAAAAAAATTTCTAAGCCCCGGGGTCACAATTTCTAAGCAAAAATCTGAAATTCTCCAATTCAATCAAAAATGGTGCCAAACTGTTGCAAATTCTCCCTGAAAAGTTTGGCGGTGGAAACAGAACCCTTTTTATCATGGGACATGAAATCAGCCCTCGACAACTTAACCTGTGAAAAAAAAATGTCTAAGCCCCGGGGTCACAATTTCAGCAAAAATCTGAAATTCTCCAATTCACTCAAAAATGGTGCCAAACTGTTGCACATTCTCCCCTGAAAAGTTTGGCGGTGGAAACAGAAGCCTTTTTGACATAGGACATGAAATAAGTCCTCAACAACTTAACCTGTGAAAAAAAAAATTTCTAAGCCCCGGGGTCATAATTTCAGCAAAATTCTGAAATTCTCCAATTCACTCAAAAATGGTGCCAAACTGTTGCACATTCTCCCCTGAAAAGTTTGGCGGTGGAAACAGAAGCCTTTTTGACATAGGACATGAAATCAGTCCTCAACAACTTAACCTGTGAAAAAAAAAATTCTAAGCCCCGGGGTCACAATTTCAGCAAAAATCTTAAATTCTCCAATTCACTCAAAAATGGTGCCAAACTGTTGCACATTCTCCCCTGAAAGATTTGGCGGTGGAAACAGAAGCCTTTTTGTCATAGGCCAAGAAATCATCCCTCAACAACTTAACCTGTGGCAAAAAAAATTCTAAGCCCCGGGGTCACAATTTCAGCAAAAATCTGAAATTCTCCAATTCACTCAAAAATGGTGCCAAACTGTTGCACATTCTCCCCTGAAAGATTTGGCGGTGGAAACAGAAGCCTTTTTGTCATAGGCCAAGAAATCATCCCTCAACAACTTGACCTGTGGGAAAAAAATTTCTACGCCCCGGGGTCACAATTTCAGCAAAAATCTGAAATTCTCCAATTCACTCAAATATGGTGCCAAACTGTTGCACTTTCTCCCCTCAAAGGTTTGGCGGTGGAAACAGAAGCCTTTTTGTCATAGGACATGAAATCAGCCCTCAACAACTTAACCTGTGGGGGAGGGGAAATTTCTAATCCCCGGGGTCATAATTTCAGCAAAAATCTGAAATTCTCCAATTCACTCAAAAATTGTGCCAAACTGTTGCAAATTCTCCCCTGAAAAGTTTGGCGGTGGAAACAGAAGCCTTTTTATCATAGGCCAAGAATTCAGCCCTCGACAACTTAACCTGTGAAAAAAAAAATTTCTACGCCCCGGGGTCACAATTTCAGCAAAAATCTGAAATTCTCCAATTCACTCAAAAATGGTGCCAAACTGTTGCACATTCTCCCCTGAAAGATTTGGCGGTGGAAACAGAAGCCTTTTTGTCATAGGCCAAGAAATCAGCCCTCGACAACTTAACCTGTGAAAAAAAAATTTCTAAGCCCCGGGGTCACAATTTCTAAGCAAAAATCTGAAATTCTCCAATTCAATCAAAAATGGTGCCAAACTGTTGCAAATTCTCCCCTGAAAAGTTTGGCGGTGGAAACAGAACCCTTTTTATCATGGGACATGAAATCAGCCCTCGACAACTTAACCTGTGAAAAAAAAATGTCTAAGCCCCGGGGTCACAATTTCAGCAAAAATGTGAAATTCTCCAATTCACTCAAAAATGGTGCCAAACTGTTGCACATTCTCCCCTCAAAGGTTTGGCGGTGGAAACAGAAGCCTTTTTGTCATAGGACATGAAATCAGCCCTCAACAACTTAACCTGTGGGAAAAAAAAAATTCTAAGCCCCGGGGTCACAATTTCAGCAAAAATCTGAAATTCTCCAATTCACTCAAAAATGGTGCCAAACTGTTGCACATTCTCCCCTCAAAGGTTTGGCGGTGGAAACAGAAGCCTTTTTATCATAGGACATGAAATCAGCCCTCAACAACTTAACCTGTGAAAAAAAAAATTTCTAAGCCCCGGGGTCACAATTTCAGCAAAAATCTGAAATTCTCCAATTCACTCAAAAATGGTGCCAAACTGTTGCACATTCTCCCCTCAAAGGTTTGGCGGTGGAAACAGAAGCCTTTTTGTCATAGGACATGAAATCAGCCCTCAACAACTTAACCTGTGGGAAAAAAAAAATTCTAAGCCCCGGGGTCACAATTTCAGCAAAAATCTGAAATTCTCCAATTCACTCAAAAATGGTGCCAAACTTTTGCACTTTCTCCCCTCAAAGGTTTGGCGGTGGAAACAGAAGCCTTTTTGTCATAGGACATGAAATCAGCCCTCAACAACTTAACCTGTGGGGGGAAAAAATTTCTAAGCCCCGGGGTCATAATGTCAGCAAAAATCTGAAATTCTCCAATTCACTCAAAAATGGTGCCAAACTGTTGCACATTCTCCCCTCAAAGGTTTGGCGGTGGAAACAGAAGCCTTTTTGTCATAGGACATGAAATCAGCCCTCAACAACTTAACCTGTGGGAAAAAAAAAAATTCTAAGCCCCGGGGTCACAATTTCAGCAAAAATCTGAAATTCTCCAATTCACTCAAAAATGGTGCCAAACTTTTGCACTTTCTCCCCTCAAAGGTTTGGCGGTGGAAACAGAAGCCTTTTTGTCATAGGACATGAAATCAGCCCTCAACAACTTAACCTGTGGGGGGAAAAAATTTCTAAGCCCCGGGGTCATAATGTCAGCAAAAATCTGAAATTATCCAATTCACTCAAAAATGGTGCCAAACTGTTCCAAATTCTCCCCTGAAAGATTTGGCGGTGGAAACAGAAGCCTTTTTGTCATAGGCCAAGAAATCAGCCCTCGACAACTTAACCTGTGAAAAAAAAATTTCTAAGCCCCGGGGTCACAATTTCTAAGCAAAAATCTGAAATTCTCCAATTCACTCAAAAATGGTGCCAAACTGTTCCAAATTCTCCCCTGAAAAGTTTGGCGGTGGAAACAGAAGCCTTTTTGTCATAGGCCAAGAATTCAGCCCTTGACAACTTAACCTGTGAAAAAAAAAAATTTCTAAGCCCCGGGGTCACAATTTCAGCAAAAATCTGAAATTCTCCAATTCACTCAAAAATGGTGCCAAACTGTTGCATATTCTCCCCTGAAAGATTTGGCGGTGGAAACAGAAGCCTTTTTGTCATAGGCCAAGAAATCATCCCTCAACAACTTAACCTGTGGCAAATAAATTTCTAAGCCCCGGGGTCACAATTTCAGCAAAAATCTGAAATTCTCCAATTCACTCAAAAATGGTGCCAAACTGTTGCACATTCTCCCCTGAAAGGTTTGGCGGTGGAAACAGAAGCCTTTTTGTCATAGGACATGAAATCAGCCCTCAACAACTTAACCTGTGGGGGGGGGGGGAATTTCTAATCCCCGGGGTCATAATTTCAGCAAAAATCTGAAATTCTCCAATTCACTCAAAAATTGTGCCAAACTGTTGCAAATTCTCCCCTGAAAAGTTTGGCGGTGGAAACAGAAGCCTTTTTGTCATAGGCCAAGAAATCAGCCCTCGACAACTTAACCTGTGAAAAAAAAAAAATTCTAAGCCCCGGGGTCACAATTTCAGCAAAAATCTGAAATTCTCCAATTCACTCAAAAATGGTGCCAAACTGTTGCACATTCTACCCTGAAAGGTTTGGCGGTGGAAACAGAAGCCTTTTTGTCATAGGACATGAAATCAGCCCTCAACAACTTAACCTGTGGGGGGGGGGAATTTCTAATCCCCGGGGTCATAATTTCAGCAAAAATCTGAAATTCTCCAATTCACTCAAAAATTGTGCCAAACTGTTGCAAATTCTCCCCTGAAAAGTTTGGCGGTGGAAACAGAAGCCTTTTTGTCATAGGCCAAGAAATCAGCCCTCGACAACTTAACCTGTGAAAAAAAAAAAATTCTAAGCCCCGGGGTCACAATTTCAGCAAAAAACTGAAATTCTCCAATTCACTCAAAAATGGTGCCAAACTGTTGCACATTCTCCCCTCAAAGGTTTGGCGGTGGAAACAGAAGCCTTTTTGTCATAGGACATGAAATCAGCCCTCAACAACTTAACCTGTTTAAAAAAAAAAAATTCTAAGCCCCGGGGTCACAATTTCAGCAAAAATCTGAAATTCTCCAATTCACTCAAAAATGGTGCCAAACTGTTGCACCTTCTCCCCTCAAAGGTTTGGCGGTGGAAACAGAAGCCTTTTTATCATAGGACATGAAATCAGCCCTCAACAACTTAACCTGTGAAAAAAAAAATTTCTAAGCCCCGGGGTCATAATTTCAGCAAAATTCTGAAATTCTCCAATTCACTCAAAAATGGTGCCAAACTGTTGCAAATTCTCCCCTGAAAGATTTGGCGGTGGAAACAGAAGCCTTTTTGTCATAGGCCAAGAATCGAGCCCTTAACAACTTAACCTGTGAAAAAAAAAATTCTAAGCCCCGGGGTCACAATTTCAGCAAAAATCTTAAATTCTCCAATTCACTCAAAAATGGTGCCAAACTGTTGCACATTCTCCCCTGAAAGATTTGGCGGTGGAAACAGAAGCCTTTTTGTCATAGGCCAAGAATTCAGCCCTTGACAACTTAACCTGTGAAAAAAAAAATTTCTAAGCCCCGGGGTCACAATTTCAGCAAAAATGTGAAATTCTCCAATTCACTCAAAAATGGTGCCAAACTGTTGCACATTCTCCCCTGAAAGATTTGGCGGTGGAAACAGAAGCCTTTTTGTCATAGGCAAGAATCGAGCCCTTAACAACTTAACCTGTGAAAAAAAAATTTCTAAGCCCCGGGGTCACAATTTCTAAGCAAAAATCTGAAATTCTCCAATTCACTCAAAAATGGTGCCAAACTGTTGCAAATTCTCCCCTGAAAAGTTTGGCGGTGGAAACAGAACCCTTTTTGTCATAGGCCAAGAAATCAGCCCTCGACAACTTAACCTGTGAAAAAAAAATTTCTAAGCCCCGGGGTCACAATTTCTAAGCAAAAATCTGAAATTCTCCAATTCAATCAAAAATGGTGCCAAACTGTGGCAAATTCTCCCCTGAAAAGTTTGGCGGTGGAAACAGAACCCTTTTTATCATGGGACATGAAATCAGCCCTCGACAACTTAACCTGTGAAAAAAAAATGTCTAAGCCCCGGGGTCACAATTTCAGCAAAAATCTGAAATTCTCCAATTCACTCAAAAATGGTGCCAAACTGTTGCACATTCTCCCCTGAAAAGTTTGGCGGTGGAAACAGAAGCCTTTTTGACATAGGACATGAAATCAGTCCTCAACAACTTAACCTGTGAAAAAAAAAATTTCTAAGCCCCGGGGTCATAATTTCAGCAAAATTCTGAAATTCTCCAATTCACTCAAAAATGGTGCCAAACTGTTGCACATTCTCCCCTGAAAAGTTTGGCGGTGGAAACAGAAGCCTTTTTGACATAGGACATGAAATCAGTCCTCAACAACTTAACCTGTGAAAAAAAAATTCTAAGCCCCGGGGTCACAATTTCAGCAAAAATCTTAAATTCTCCAATTCACTCAAAAATGCTTCCAAAGTGTTCCAAATTCTCCCCTGAAAGGTTTGTCGGTGGAAACAGAAGCCTTTTTGTCATAGGCCAAGAATTCAGCCCTTGACAACTTAACCTGTGGAAAAAAAAATTTCTAAGCCCCGGGGTCACAATTTCAGCAAAAATCTGAAATTCTCCAATTCACTCAAAAATGGTGCCAAACTGTTGCACATTCTCCCCTGAAAGATTTGGCGGTGGAAACAGAAGCCTTTTTGTCATAGGCCAAGAAATCATCCCTCAACAACTTGACCTGTGGGAAAAAAATTTCTACGCCCCGGGGTCACAATTTCAGCAAAAATCTGAAATTCTCCAATTCACTCAAAAATTGTGCCAAACTGTTGCAAATTCTCCCCTGAAAAGTTTGGCGGTGGAAACAGAAGCCTTTTTGTCATAGGCCAAGAAATCAGCCCTCGACAACTTAACCTGTGAAAAAAAAAAAATTCTAAGCCCCGGGGTCACAATTTCAGCAAAAATCTGAAATTCTCCAATTCACTCAAAAATAGTGCCAAACTGTTGCACATTCTACCCTGAAAGGTTTGGCGGTGGAAACAGAAGCCTTTTTGTCATAGGACATGAAATCAGCCCTCAACAACTTAACCTGTGGGGGGGGGGAATTTCTAATCCCCGGGGTCATAATTTCAGCAAAAATCTGAAATTCTCCAATTCACTCAAAAATTGTGCCAAACTGTTGCAAATTCTCCCCTGAAAAGTTTGGCGGTGGAAACAGAAGCCTTTTTGTCATAGGCCAAGAAATCAGCCCTCGACAACTTAACCTGTGAAAAAAAAAAAATTCTAAGCCCCGGGGTCACAATTTCAGCAAAAAACTGAAATTCTCCAATTCACTCAAAAATGGTGCCAAACTGTTGCACATTCTCCCCTCAAAGGTTTGGCGGTGGAAACAGAAGCCTTTTTGTCATAGGACATGAAATCAGCCCTCAACAACTTAACCTGTTTAAAAAAAAAAAATTCTAAGCCCCGGGGTCACAATTTCAGCAAAAATCTGAAATTCTCCAATTCACTCAAAAATGGTGCCAAACTGTTGCACCTTCTCCCCTCAAAGGTTTGGCGGTGGAAACAGAAGCCTTTTTATCATAGGACATGAAATCAGCCCTCAACAACTTAACCTGTGAAAAAAAAAATTTCTAAGCCCCGGGGTCATAATTTCAGCAAAATTCTGAAATTCTCCAATTCACTCAAAAATGGTGCCAAACTGTTGCAAATTCTCCCCTGAAAGATTTGGCGGTGGAAACAGAAGCCTTTTTGTCATAGGCCAAGAATCGAGCCCTTAACAACTTAACCTGTGAAAAAAAAAATTCTAAGCCCCGGGGTCACAATTTCAGCAAAAATCTTAAATTCTCCAATTCACTCAAAAATGGTGCCAAACTGTTGCACATTCTCCCCTGAAAGATTTGGCGGTGGAAACAGAAGCCTTTTTGTCATAGGCCAAGAATTCAGCCCTTGACAACTTAACCTGTGAAAAAAAAAATTTCTAAGCCCCGGGGTCACAATTTCAGCAAAAATGTGAAATTCTCCAATTCACTCAAAAATGGTGCCAAACTGTTGCACATTCTCCCCTGAAAGATTTGGCGGTGGAAACAGAAGCCTTTTTGTCATAGGCCAAGAATCGAGCCCTTAACAACTTAACCTGTGAAAAAAAAATTTCTAAGCCCCGGGGTCACAATTTCTAAGCAAAAATCTGAAATTCTCCAATTCACTCAAAAATGGTGCCAAACTGTTGCAAATTCTCCCCTGAAAAGTTTGGCGGTGGAAACAGAACCCTTTTTGTCATAGGCCAAGAAATCAGCCCTCGACAACTTAACCTGTGAAAAAAAAATTTCTAAGCCCCGGGGTCACAATTTCTAAGCAAAAATCTGAAATTCTCCAATTCAATCAAAAATGGTGCCAAACTGTTGCAAATTCTCCCCTGAAAAGTTTGGCGGTGGAAACAGAACCCTTTTTATCATGGGACATGAAATCAGCCCTCGACAACTTAACCTGTGAAAAAAAAATGTCTAAGCCCCGGGGTCACAATTTCAGCAAAAATCTGAAATTCTCCAATTCACTCAAAAATGGTGCCAAACTGTTGCACATTCTCCCCTGAAAAGTTTGGCGGTGGAAACAGAAGCCTTTTTGACATAGGACATGAAATCAGTCCTCAACAACTTAACCTGTGAAAAAAAAAATTCTAAGCCCCGGGGTCATAATTTCAGCAAAATTCTGAAATTCTCCAATTCACTCAAAAATGGTGCCAAACTGTTGCACATTCTCCCCTGAAAAGTTTGGCGGTGGAAACAGAAGCCTTTTTGACATAGGACATGAAATCAGTCCTCAACAACTTAACCTGTGAAAAAAAAATTCTAAGCCCCGGGGTCACAATTTCAGCAAAAATCTTAAATTCTCCAATTCACTCAAAAATGCTTCCAAACTGTTCCAAATTCTCCCCTGAAAGGTTTGTCGGTGGAAACAGAAGCCTTTTTGTCATAGGCCAAGAATTCAGCCCTTGACAACTTAACCTGTGGAAAAAAAAATTTCTAAGCCCCGGGGTCACAATTTCAGCAAAAATCTGAAATTCTCCAATTCACTCAAAAATGGTGCCAAACTGTTGCACATTCTCCCCTGAAAGATTTGGCGGTGGAAACAGAAGCCTTTTTGTCATAGGCCAAGAAATCATCCCTCAACAACTTGACCTGTGGGAAAAAAATTTCTACGCCCCGGGGTCACAATTTCAGCAAAAATCTGAAATTCTCCAATTCACTCAAATATGGTGCCAAACTGTTGCACTTTCTCCCCTCAAAGGTTTGGCGGTGGAAACAGAAGCCTTTTTGTCATAGGACATGAAATCAGCCCTCAACAACTTAACCTGTGGGGGAGGGGAAATTTCTAATCCCCGGGGTCATAATTTCAGCAAAAATCTGAAATTCTCCAATTCACTCAAAAATTGTGCCAAACTGTTGCAAATTCTCCCCTGAAAAGTTTGGCGGTGGAAACAGAAGCCTTTTTATCATAGGCCAAGAATTCAGCCCTCGACAACTTAACCTGTGAAAAAAAAAATTTCTACGCCCCGGGGTCACAATTTCAGCAAAAATCTGAAATTCTCCAATTCACTCAAAAATGGTGCCAAACTGTTGCACATTCTCCCCTGAAAGATTTGGCGGTGGAAACAGAAGCCTTTTTGTCATAGGCCAAGAAATCAGCCCTCGACAACTTAACCTGTGAAAAAAAAATTTCTAAGCCCCGGGGTCACAATTTCTAAGCAAAAATCTGAAATTCTCCAATTCAATCAAAAATGGTGCCAAACTGTTGCAAATTCTCCCCTGAAAAGTTTGGCGGTGGAAACAGAAGCCTTTTTGTCATGGGACATGAAATCAGCCCTCGACAACTTAACCTGTGAAAAAAAAATGTCTAAGCCCCGGGGTCACAATTTCAGCAAAAATGTGAAATTCTCCAATTCACTCAAAAATGGTGCCAAACTGTTGCACATTCTCCCCTCAAAGGTTTGGCGGTGGAAACAGAAGCCTTTTTGTCATAGGACATGAAATCAGCCCTCAACAACTTAACCTGTGGGAAAAAAAAAAATTCTAAGCCCCGGGGTCACAATTTCAGCAAAAATCTGAAATTCTCCAATTCACTCAAAAATGGTGCCAAACTGTTGCATATTCTCCCCTGAAAGATTTGGCGGTGGAAACAGAAGCCTTTTTGTCATAGGCCAAGAAATCATCCCTCAACAACTTAACCTGTGGCAAATAAATTTCTAAGCCCCGGGGTCACAATTTCAGCAAAAATCTGAAATTCTCCAATTCACTCAAAAATGGTGCCAAACTGTTGCACATTCTCCCCTGAAAGGTTTGGCGGTGGAAACAGAAGCCTTTTTGTCATAGGACATGAAATCAGCCCTCAACAACTTAACCTGTGGGGGGGGGGGGAATTTCTAATCCCCGGGGTCATAATTTCAGCAAAAATCTGAAATTCTCCAATTCACTCAAAAATTGTGCCAAACTGTTGCAAATTCTCCCCTGAAAAGTTTGGCGGTGGAAACAGAAGCCTTTTTGTCATAGGCCAAGAAATCAGCCCTCGACAACTTAACCTGTGAAAAAAAAAAAATTCTAAGCCCCGGGGTCACAATTTCAGCAAAAATCTGAAATTCTCCAATTCACTCAAAAATGGTGCCAAACTGTTGCACATTCTACCCTGAAAGGTTTGGCGGTGGAAACAGAAGCCTTTTTGTCATAGGACATGAAATCAGCCCTCAACAACTTAACCTGTGGGGGGGGGGAATTTCTAATCCCCGGGGTCATAATTTCAGCAAAAATCTGAAATTCTCCAATTCACTCAAAAATTGTGCCAAACTGTTGCAAATTCTCCCCTGAAAAGTTTGGCGGTGGAAACAGAAGCCTTTTTGTCATAGGCCAAGAAATCAGCCCTCGACAACTTAACCTGTGAAAAAAAAAAAATTCTAAGCCCCGGGGTCACAATTTCAGCAAAAAACTGAAATTCTCCAATTCACTCAAAAATGGTGCCAAACTGTTGCACATTCTCCCCTCAAAGGTTTGGCGGTGGAAACAGAAGCCTTTTTGTCATAGGACATGAAATCAGCCCTCAACAACTTAACCTGTTTAAAAAAAAAAAATTCTAAGCCCCGGGGTCACAATTTCAGCAAAAATCTGAAATTCTCCAATTCACTCAAAAATGGTGCCAAACTGTTGCACCTTCTCCCCTCAAAGGTTTGGCGGTGGAAACAGAAGCCTTTTTATCATAGGACATGAAATCAGCCCTCAACAACTTAACCTGTGAAAAAAAAAATTTCTAAGCCCCGGGGTCATAATTTCAGCAAAATTCTGAAATTCTCCAATTCACTCAAAAATGGTGCCAAACTGTTGCAAATTCTCCCCTGAAAGATTTGGCGGTGGAAACAGAAGCCTTTTTGTCATAGGCCAAGAATCGAGCCCTTAACAACTTAACCTGTGAAAAAAAAAATTCTAAGCCCCGGGGTCACAATTTCAGCAAAAATCTTAAATTCTCCAATTCACTCAAAAATGGTGCCAAACTGTTGCACATTCTCCCCTGAAAGATTTGGCGGTGGAAACAGAAGCCTTTTTGTCATAGGCCAAGAATTCAGCCCTTGACAACTTAACCTGTGAAAAAAAAAATTTCTAAGCCCCGGGGTCACAATTTCAGCAAAAATGTGAAATTCTCCAATTCACTCAAAAATGGTGCCAAACTGTTGCACATTCTCCCCTGAAAGATTTGGCGGTGGAAACAGAAGCCTTTTTGTCATAGGCCAAGAATCGAGCCCTTAACAACTTAACCTGTGAAAAAAAAATTTCTAAGCCCCGGGGTCACAATTTCTAAGCAAAAATCTGAAATTCTCCAATTCACTCAAAAATGGTGCCAAACTGTTGCAAATTCTCCCCTGAAAAGTTTGGCGGTGGAAACAGAACCCTTTTTATCATGGGACATGAAATCAGCCCTCGACAACTTAACCTGTGAAAAAAAAATTTCTAAGCCCCGGGGTCACAATTTCAGCAAAAATGTGAAATTCTCCAATTCACTCAAAAATGGTGCCAAACTGTTGCACATTCTCCCCTGAAAGGTTTGGCGCTGGAAACAGAAGCCTTTTTCTCATAGGACATGAAATCAGCCCTCAACAACTTAACCTGTGGGGAAAAAAAATTTCTAAGCACCGGGGTCATAATGTCAGCAAAAATCTGAAATTCTCCAATTCACTCAAAAATGGTGCCAAACTGTTCCAAATTCTCCCCTGAAAGGTTTGGCGGTGGAAACAGAAGCCTTTTTGTCATAGGCCAAGAATTCAGCCCTCGACAACTTAACCTGTGGGGAAAAAAATTTCTAAGCCCCGGGGTCACAATTTCAGCAAAAATGTGAAATTCTCCAATTCACTCAAAAATGGTGCCAAACTGTTCCAAATTCTCCCCTGAAAGGTTTGGCGCTGGAAACAGAAGCCTTTTTGTCATAGGACATGAAATCAGCCCTCAACAACTTAACCTGTGAAAAAAAAAATTTTCTAAGCCCCGGGGTCACAATTTCAGCAAAAATCTGAAATTCTCCAATTCACTCAAAAATGGTGCCAAACTGTTGCACATTCTCCCCTCAAAGGTTTGGCGGTGGAAACAGAAGCCTTTTTATCATAGGACATGAAATCAGCCCTCAACAACTTAACCTGTGAAAAAAAAAATTTCTAAGCCCCGGGGTCACAATTTCAGCAAAAATCTGAAATTCTCCAATTCACTCAAAAATGGTGCCAAACTGTTGCACATTCTCCCCTGAAAGATTTGGCGGTGGAAACAGAAGCCTTTTTGTCATAGGCCAAGAAATCAGCCCTCGACAACTTAACCTGTGAAAAAAAAATTTCTAAGCCCCGGGGTCACAATTTCTAAGCAAAAATCTGAAATTCTCCAATTCAATCAAAAATGGTGCCAAACTGTTGCAAATTCTCCCCTGAAAAGTTTGGCGGTGGAAACAGAACCCTTTTTATCATGGGACATGAAATCAGCCCTCGACAACTTAACCTGTGAAAAAAAAATGTCTAAGCCCCGGGGTCACAATTTCAGCAAAAATCTGAAATTCTCCAATTCACTCAAAAATGGTGCCAAACTGTTGCACATTCTACCCTGAAAAGTTTGGCGGTGGAAACAGAAGCCTTTTTGACATAGGACATGAAATCAGTCCTCAACAACTTAACCTGTGAAAAAAAAAATTTCTAAGCCCCGGGGTCATAATTTCAGCAAAATTCTGAAATTCTCCAATTCACTCAAAAATGGTGCCAAACTGTTGCACATTCTCCCCTGAAAAGTTTGGCGGTGGAAACAGAAGCATTTTTGACATAGGACATGAAATCAGTCCTCAACAACTTAACCTGTGAAAAAAAAATTCTAAGCCCCGGGGTCACAATTTCAGCAAAAATCTTAAATTCTCCAATTCACTCAAAAATGCTTCCAAACTGTTCCAAATTCTCCCCTGAAAGGTTTGTCGGTGGAAACAGAAGCCTTTTTGTCATAGGCCAAGAATTCAGCCCTTGACAACTTAACCTGTGGAAAAAAAAATTTCTAAGCCCCGGGGTCACAATTTCAGCAAAAATCTGAAATTCTCCAATTCACTCAAAAATGGTGCCAAACTGTTGCACATTCTCCCCTGAAAGATTTGGCGGTGGAAACAGAAGCCTTTTTGTCATAGGCCAAGAAATCATCCCTCAACAACTTGACCTGTGGGAAAAAAATTTCTACGCCCCGGGGTCACAATTTCAGCAAAAATCTGAAATTCTCCAATTCACTCAAATATGGTGCCAAACTGTTGCACTTTCTCCCCTCAAAGGTTTGGCGGTGGAAACAGAAGCCTTTTTGTCATAGGACATGAAATCAGCCCTCAACAACTTAACCTGTGGGGGAGGGGAAATTTCTAATCCCCGGGGTCATAATTTCAGCAAAAATCTGAAATTCTCCAATTCACTCAAAAATTGTGCCAAACTGTTGCAAATTCTCCCCTGAAAAGTTTGGCGGTGGAAACAGAAGCCTTTTTATCATAGGCCAAGAATTCAGCCCTCGACAACTTAACCTGTGAAAAAAAAAATTTCTACGCCCCGGGGTCACAATTTCAGCAAAAATCTGAAATTCTCCAATTCACTCAAAAATGGTGCCAAACTGTTGCACATTCTCCCCTGAAAGATTTGGCGGTGGAAACAGAAGCCTTTTTGTCATAGGCCAAGAAATCAGCCCTCGACAACTTAACCTGTGAAAAAAAAATTTCTAAGCCCCGGGGTCACAATTTCTAAGCAAAAATCTGAAATTCTCCAATTCAATCAAAAATGGTGCCAAACTGTTGCAAATTCTCCCCTGAAAAGTTTGGCGGTGGAAACAGAAGCCTTTTTGTCATGGGACATGAAATCAGCCCTCGACAACTTAACCTGTGAAAAAAAAATGTCTAAGCCCCGGGGTCACAATTTCAGCAAAAATGTGAAATTCTCCAATTCACTCAAAAATGGTGCCAAACTGTTGCACATTCTCCCCTCAAAGGTTTGGCGGTGGAAACAGAAGCCTTTTTGTCATAGGACATGAAATCAGCCCTCAACAACTTAACCTGTGGGAAAAAAAAAAATTCTAAGCCCCGGGGTCACAATTTCAGCAAAAATCTGAAATTCTCCAATTCACTCAAAAATGGTGCCAAACTGTTGCACATTCTCCCCTCAAAGGTTTGGCGGTGGAAACAGAAGCCTTTTTATCATAGGACATGAAATCAGCCCTCAACAACTTAACCTGTGAAAAAAAAAATTTCTAAGCCCCGGGGTCACAATTTCAGCAAAAATCTGAAATTCTCCAATTCACTCAAAAATGGTGCCAAACTGTTGCACATTCTCCCCTCAAAGGTTTGGCGGTGGAAACAGAAGCCTTTTTGTCATAGGACATGAAATCAGCCCTCAACAACTTAACCTGTGGGAAAAAAAAAAATTCTAAGCCCCGGGGTCACAATTTCAGCAAAAATCTGAAATTCTCCAATTCACTCAAAAATGGTGCCAAACTTTTGCACTTTCTCCCCTCAAAGGTTTGGCGGTGGAAACAGAAGCCTTTTTGTCATAGGCCAAGAAATCATCCCTCAACAACTTAACCTGTGGCAAATAAATTTCTAAGCCCCGGGGTCACAATTTCAGCAAAAATCTGAAATTCTCCAATTCACTCAAAAATGGTGCCAAACTGTTGCACATTCTCCCCTGAAAGGTTTGGCGGTGGAAACAGAAGCCTTTTTGTCATAGGACATGAAATCAGCCCTCAACAACTTAACCTGTGGGGGGGGGGGGGGATTTCTAATCCCCGGGGTCATAATTTCAGCAAAAATCTGAAATTCTCCAATTCACTCAAAAATTGTGCCAAACTGTTGCAAATTCTCCCCTGAAAAGTTTGGCGGTGGAAACAGAAGCCTTTTTGTCATAGGCCAAGAAATCAGCCCTCGACAACTTAACCTGTGAAAAAAAAAAAATTCTAAGCCCCGGGGTCACAATTTCAGCAAAAATCTGAAATTCTCCAATTCACTCAAAAATGGTGCCAAACTGTTGCACATTCTACCCTGAAAGGTTTGGCGGTGGAAACAGAAGCCTTTTTGTCATAGGACATGAAATCAGCCCTCAACAACTTAACCTGTGGGGGGGGGGAATTTCTAATCCCCGGGGTCATAATTTCAGCAAAAATCTGAAATTCTCCAATTCACTCAAAAATTGTGCCAAACTGTTGCAAATTCTCCACTGAAAAGTTTGGCGGTGGAAACAGAAGCCTTTTTGTCATAGGCCAAGAAATCAGCCCTCGACAACTTAACCTGTGAAAAAAAAAAAATTCTAAGCCCCGGGGTCACAATTTCAGCAAAAAACTGAAATTCTCCAATTCACTCAAAAATGGTGCCAAACTGTTCCAAATTCTCCCTTGAAAACTTTGGCGGTGGAAACAGAAGCCTTTTTATCATAGGCCAAGAATTCAGCCCTCGACAACTTAACCTGTGAAAAAAAAAATTTCTACGCCCCGGGGTCACAATTTCAGCAAAAATCTGAAATTCTCCAATTCAATCAAAAATGGTGCCAAACTGTTGCAAATTCTCCCCTGAAAGGTTTGGCGGTGGAAACAGAAGCCTTTTTGTCATAGGCCAAGAAATCAGCCCTCGACAACTTAACCTGTGAAAAAAAAATTTCTAAGCCCCGGGGTCACAATTTCTAAGCAAAAATCTGAAATTCTCCAATTCAATCAAAAATGGTGCCAAACTGTTGCAAATTCTCCCCTGAAAAGTTTGGCGGTGGAAACAGAACCCTTTTTATCATGGGACATGAAATCAGCCCTCGACAACTTAACCTGTGAAAAAAAAATGTCTAAGCCCCGGGGTCACAATTTCAGCAAAAATCTGAAATTCTCCAATTCACTCAAAAATGGTGCCAAACTGTTGCACATTCTCCCCTGAAAAGTTTGGCGGTGGAAACAGAAGCCTTTTTGACATAGGACATGAAATCAGTCCTCAACAACTTAACCTGTGAAAAAAAAAATTTCTAAGCCCCGGGGTCATAATTTCAGCAAAATTCTGAAATTCTCCAATTCACTCAAAAATGGTGCCAAACTGTTGCACATTCTCCCCTGAAAAGTTTGGCGGTGGAAACAGAAGCCTTTTTGACATAGGACATGAAATCAGTCCTCAACAACTTAACCTGTGAAAAAAAAAATTCTAAGCCCCGGGGTCACAATTTCAGCAAAAATCTTAAATTCTCCAATTCACTCAAAAATGCTTCCAAACTGTTCCAAATTCTCCCCTGAAAGGTTTGTCGGTGGAAACAGAAGCCTTTTTGTCATAGGCCAAGAATTCAGCCCTTGACAACTTAACCTGTGGAAAAAAAAATTTCTAAGCCCCGGGGTCACAATTTCAGCAAAAATCTGAAATTCTCCAATTCACTCAAAAATGGTGCCAAACTGTTGCACATTCTCCCCTGAAAGATTTGGCGGTGGAAACAGAAGCCTTTTTGTCATAGGCCAAGAAATCATCCCTCAACAACTTGACCTGTGGGGGAAAAATTTCTACGCCCCGGGGTCACAATTTCAGCAAAAATCTGAAATTCTCCAATTCACTCAAATATGGTGCCAAACTGTTGCACTTTCTCCCCTCAAAGGTTTGGCGGTGGAAACAGAAGCCTTTTTGTCATAGGACATGAAATCAGCCCTCAACAACTTAACCTGTGGGGGAGGGGAAATTTCTAATCCCCGGGGTCATAATTTCAGCAAAAATCTGAAATTCTCCAATTCACTCAAAAATTGTGCCAAACTGTTGCAAATTCTCCCCTGAAAAGTTTGGCGGTGGAAACAGAAGCCTTTTTATCATAGGCCAAGAATTCAGCCCTCGACAACTTAACCTGTGAAAAAAAAAATTTCTACGCCCCGGGGTCACAATTTCAGCAAAAATCTGAAATTCTCCAATTCACTCAAAAATGGTGCCAAACTGTTGCACATTCTCCCCTGAAAGATTTGGCGGTGGAAACAGAAGCCTTTTTGTCATAGGCCAAGAAATCAGCCCTCGACAACTTAACCTGTGAAAAAAAAATTTCTAAGCCCCGGGGTCACAATTTCTAAGCAAAAATCTGAAATTCTCCAATTCAATCAAAAATGGTGCCAAACTGTTGCAAATTCTCCCCTGAAAAGTTTGGCGGTGGAAACAGAACCCTTTTTATCATGGGACATGAAATCAGCCCTCGACAACTTAACCTGTGAAAAAAAAATGTCTAAGCCCCGGGGTCACAATTTCAGCAAAAATGTGAAATTCTCCAATTCACTCAAAAATGGTGCCAAACTGTTGCACATTCTCCCCTCAAAGGTTTGGCGGTGGAAACAGAAGCCTTTTTGTCATAGGACATGAAATCAGCCCTCAACAACTTAACCTGTGGGGAAAAAAAAAATTCTAAGCCCCGGGGTCACAATTTCAGCAAAAATCTGAAATTCTCCAATTCACTCAAAAATGGTGCCAAACTGTTGCACATTCTCCCCTCAAAGGTTTGGCGGTGGAAACAGAAGCCTTTTTATCATAGGACATGAAATCAGCCCTCAACAACTTAACCTGTGAAAAAAAAAATTTCTAAGCCCCGGGGTCACAATTTCAGCAAAAATCTGAAATTCTCCAATTCACTCAAAAATGGTGCCAAACTGTTGCACATTCTCCCCTCAAAGGTTTGGCGGTGGAAACAGAAGCCTTTTTGTCATAGGACATGAAATCAGCCCTCAACAACTTAACCTGTGGGAAAAAAAAAAATTCTAAGCCCCGGGGTCACAATTTCAGCAAAAATCTGAAATTCTCCAATTCACTCAAAAATGGTGCCAAACTTTTGCACTTTCTCCCCTCAAAGGTTTGGCGGTGGAAACAGAAGCCTTTTTGTCATAGGACATGAAATCAGCCCTCAACAACTTAACCTGTGGGGGGAAAAAATTTCTAAGCCCCGGGGTCATAATGTCAGCAAAAATCTGAAATTCTCCAATTCACTCAAAAATGGTGCCAAACTGTTGCACATTCTCCCCTGAAAGATTTGGCGGTGGAAACAGAAGCCTTTTTGTCATAGGCCAAGAAATCAGCCCTCGACAACTTAACCTGTGAAAAAAAAATTTCTAAGCCCCGGGGTCACAATTTCTAAGCAAAAATCTGAAATTCTCCAATTCACTCAAAAATGGTGCCAAACTGTTCCAAATTCTCCCCTGAAAAGTTTGGCGGTGGAAACAGAAGCCTTTTTGTCATAGGCCAAGAATTCAGCCCTTGACAACTTAACCTGTGAAAAAAAAAAATTTCTAAGCCCCGGGGTCACAATTTCAGCAAAAATCTGAAATTCTCCAATTCACTCAAAAATGGTGCCAAACTGTTGCATATTCTCCCCTGAAAGATTTGGCGGTGGAAACAGAAGCCTTTTTGTCATAGGCCAAGAAATCATCCCTCAACAACTTAACCTGTGGCAAATAAATTTCTAAGCCCCGGGGTCACAATTTCAGCAAAAATCTGAAATTCTCCAATTCACTCAAAAATGGTGCCAAACTGTTGCACATTCTCCCCTGAAAGGTTTGGCGGTGGAAACAGAAGCCTTTTTGTCATAGGAGATGAAATCAGCCCTCAACAACTTAACCTGTGGGGGGGGGGAATTTCTAATCCCCGGGGTCATAATTTCAGCAAAAATCTGAAATTCTCCAATTCACTCAAAAATTGTGCCAAACTGTTGCAAATTCTCCCCTGAAAAGTTTGGCGGTGGAAACAGAAGCCTTTTTGTCATAGGCCAAGAAATCAGCCCTCGACAACTTAACCTGTGAAAAAAAAAAAATTCTAAGCCCCGGGGTCACAATTTCAGCAAAAAACTGAAATTCTCCAATTCACTCAAAAATGGTGCCAAACTGTTCCAAATTCTCCCTTGAAAACTTTGGCGGTGGAAACAGAAGCCTTTTTATCATAGGCCAAGAATTCAGCCCTCGACAACTTAACCTGTGAAAAAAAAAATTTCTACGCCCCGGGGTCACAATTTCAGCAAAAATCTGAAATTCTCCAATTCACTCAAAAATGGTGCCAAACTGTTGCACATTCTCCCCTGAAAGATTTGGCGGTGGAAACAGAAGCCTTTTTGTCATAGGCCAAGAAATCAGCCCTCGACAACTTAACCTGTGAAAAAAAAATTTCTAAGCCCCGGGGTCACAATTTCTAAGCAAAAATCTGAAATTCTCCAATTCAATCAAAAATGGTGCCAAACTGTTGCAAATTCTCCCCTGAAAAGTTTGGCGGTGGAAACAGAACCCTTTTTATCATGGGACATGAAATCAGCCCTCGACAACTTAACCTGTGAAAAAAAAATGTCTAAGCCCCGGGGTCACAATTTCAGCAAAAATCTGAAATTCTCCAATTCACTCAAAAATGGTGCCAAACTGTTGCACATTCTCCCCTGAAAAGTTTGGCGGTGGAAACAGAAGCCTTTTTGACATAGGACATGAAATCAGTCCTCAACAACTTAACCTGTGAAAAAAAAAATTTCTAAGCCCCGGGGTCATAATTTCAGCAAAATTCTGAAATTCTCCAATTCACTCAAAAATGGTGCCAAACTGTTGCACATTCTCCCCTGAAAAGTTTGGCGGTGGAAACAGAAGCCTTTTTGACATAGGACATGAAATCAGTCCTCAACAACTTAACCTGTGAAAAAAAAAATTCTAAGCCCCGGGGTCACAATTTCAGCAAAAATCTTAAATTCTCCAATTCACTCAAAAATGCTTCCAAACTGTTCCAAATTCTCCCCTGAAAGGTTTGTCGGTGG
Organism: Podarcis tiliguerta; assembly: GCF_965153285.1. Taxonomy (NCBI): domain Eukaryota; kingdom Metazoa; phylum Chordata; class Lepidosauria; order Squamata; family Lacertidae; genus Podarcis; species Podarcis tiliguerta. The sequence goes on along the minus strand of NW_028148580.1, from coordinate 2,527 downwards.
AAACAGAAGCCTTTTTGTCATAGGCCAAGAATTCAGCCCTTGACAACTTAACCTGTGGAAAAAAAAATTTCTAAGCCCCGGGGTCACAATTTCAGCAAAAATCTGAAATTCTCCAATTCACTCAAAAATGGTGCCAAACTGTTGCACATTCTCCCCTGAAAGATTTGGCGGTGGAAACAGAAGCCTTTTTGTCATAGGCCAAGAAATCATCCCTCAACAACTTGACCTGTGGGGAAAAAATTTCTACGCCCCGGGGTCACAATTTCAGCAAAAATCTGAAATTCTCCAATTCACTCAAATATGGTGCCAAACTGTTGCACTTTCTCCCCTCAAAGGTTTGGCGGTGGAAACAGAAGCCTTTTTGTCATAGGACATGAAATCAGCCCTCAACAACTTAACCTGTGGGGGAGGGGAAATTTCTAATCCCCGGGGTCATAATTTCAGCAAAAATCTGAAATTCTCCAATTCACTCAAAAATTGTGCCAAACTGTTGCAAATTCTCCCCTGAAAAGTTTGGCGGTGGAAACAGAAGCCTTTTTATCATAGGCCAAGAATTCAGCCCTCGACAACTTAACCTGTGAAAAAAAAAATTTCTACGCCCCGGGGTCACAATTTCAGCAAAAATCTGAAATTCTCCAATTCACTCAAAAATGGTGCCAAACTGTTGCACATTCTCCCCTGAAAGATTTGGCGGTGGAAACAGAAGCCTTTTTGTCATAGGCCAAGAAATCAGCCCTCGACAACTTAACCTGTGAAAAAAAAATTTCTAAGCCCCGGGGTCACAATTTCTAAGCAAAAATCTGAAATTCTCCAATTCAATCAAAAATGGTGCCAAACTGTTGCAAATTCTCCCCTGAAAAGTTTGGCGGTGGAAACAGAACCCTTTTTATCATGGGACATGAAATCAGCCCTCGACAACTTAACCTGTGAAAAAAAAATGTCTAAGCCCCGGGGTCACAATTTCAGCAAAAATGTGAAATTCTCCAATTCACTCAAAAATGGTGCCAAACTGTTGCACATTCTCCCCTCAAAGGTTTGGCGGTGGAAACAGAAGCCTTTTTGTCATAGGACATGAAATCAGCCCTCAACAACTTAACCTGTGGGAAAAAAAAAATTCTAAGCCCCGGGGTCACAATTTCAGCAAAAATCTGAAATTCTCCAATTCACTCAAAAATGGTGCCAAACTGTTGCACATTCTCCCCTCAAAGGTTTGGCGGTGGAAACAGAAGCCTTTTTATCATAGGACATGAAATCAGCCCTCAACAACTTAACCTGTGAAAAAAAAAAATTTCTAAGCCCCGGGGTCACAATTTCAGCAAAAATCTGAAATTCTCCAATTCACTCAAAAATGGTGCCAAACTGTTGCACATTCTCCCCTCAAAGGTTTGGCGGTGGAAACAGAAGCCTTTTTGTCATAGGACATGAAATCAGCCCTCAACAACTTAACCTGTGGGAAAAAAAAAAATTCTAAGCCCCGGGGTCACAATTTCAGCAAAAATCTGAAATTCTCCAATTCACTCAAAAATGGTGCCAAACTTTTGCACTTTCTCCCCTCAAAGGTTTGGCGGTGGAAACAGAAGCCTTTTTGTCATAGGACATGAAATCAGCCCTCAACAACTTAACCTGTGGGGGGAAAAAATTTCTAAGCCCCGGGGTCATAATGTCAGCAAAAATCTGAAATTCTCCAATTCACTCAAAAATGGTGCCAAACTGTTCCAAATTCTCCCCTGAAAGATTTGGCGGTGGAAACAGAAGCCTTTTTGTCATAGGCCAAGAAATCAGCCCTCGACAACTTAACCTGTGAAAAAAAAATTTCTAAGCCCCGGGGTCACAATTTCTAAGCAAAAATCTGAAATTCTCCAATTCACTCAAAAATGGTGCCAAACTGTTCCAAATTCTCCCCTGAAAAGTTTGGCGGTGGAAACAGAAGCCTTTTTGTCATAGGCCAAGAATTCAGCCCTTGACAACTTAACCTGTGAAAAAAAAAAATTCTAAGCCCCGGGGTCACAATTTCAGCAAAAATCTGAAATTCTCCAATTCACTCAAAAATGGTGCCAAACTGTTGCATATTCTCCCCTGAAAGATTTGGCGGTGGAAACAGAAGCCTTTTTGTCATAGGCCAAGAAATCATCCCTCAACAACTTAACCTGTGGCAAATAAATTTCTAAGCCCCGGGGTCACAATTTCAGCAAAAATCTGAAATTCTCCAATTCACTCAAAAATGGTGCCAAACTGTTGCACATTCTCCCCTGAAAGGTTTGGCGGTGGAAACAGAAGCCTTTTTGTCATAGGACATGAAATCAGCCCTCAACAACTTAACCTGTGGGGGGGGGGGAATTTCTAATCCCCGGGGTCATAATTTCAGCAAAAATCTGAAATTCTCCAATTCACTCAAAAATTGTGCCAAACTGTTGCAAATTCTCCCCTGAAAAGTTTGGCGGTGGAAACAGAAGCCTTTTTGTCATAGGCCAAGAAATCAGCCCTCGACAACTTAACCTGTGAAAAAAAAAAAATTCTAAGCCCCGGG
>NW_028148581.1:0-37719 GCF_965153285.1 Podarcis tiliguerta | reverse complement strand
CCCCGGGGCTTAGGGATTTTTTCAAAAAAATCTTTTTCTGCCGGTTAAGTTGTTGAGGGCTGATTTCTTGTCCTGTGTTTAAAAAGCCTTCTGTTTCGATCGCAAAACCTTTCAGGGAGCATTTTCAACCGTTTGGGCACCATTTTTGAGTGAATTGCCGAAAGTCAGATTTTTGATGAAATTGTGACCCCGGGGCTTAGGGATTTTTCAAAAAAATCTTTTCCTGCCGGTTAAGTTGTTGAGGGCTGATTTCTTGTCCTGTGATAAAAAGCCTTCTGTTTCCTTCGCCAAACCTTTCAGGGGAGCATTTTCAACTGTTTGGCAGCATTTTTGAGTGAATTGTCGAAAGTCAGATTTTTGATGAAATTGTGACCCCGGGGCTTAGGGATTTTTTCAAAAAAATCTTTTTCTGCCGGTTAAGTTGTCGAGGGCTGATTTCTTGTCCGTGATAAAAAACCTTCCATTTCGACCGCCAAACCTCTCAGGGGAGCATTTGCAACCGTTTGGCACCATTTTTGAGTGAATTGCCGAAAGTCAGATTTTTGATGAAATTGTGACCCCGGGGCTTAGGGATTTTTCAAAAAAATCTTTTTCTGCCGGTTAAGTTGTTGAGGGCTGATTTCGTGTCCAGTGATAAAAAACCTTCCGTTTCGACCGCCAAACCTCTCAGGGGAGCATTTTCAGCCGTTTTGCACCATTTTGAGTGAATTGCCGAAAGTCAGATTTTTGATGAAATTGTGACCCCGGGGCTTAGGGATTTTTTTAAAAAAAACTTTTTCTGCCGGTTAAGTTGTTGAGGGCTGATTTCTTGTCCTGTGATAAAAAGCCTTCTGTTTCCATCGCCAAACCTTTCAGGGGAGCATTTTCAACCGTTTGGCACCATTTTTGAGTGAATTGCCGAAAGTCAGATTTTTGATGAAATTGTGACCCCGGGGCTTAGGGATTTTTCAAAAAAATCTTTTTCTGCCGGTTAAGTTGTTGAGGGCTGATTTCTTGTCCAGTGATAAAAAACCTTCCATTTCGACCGCAAACCTCTCAGGGGAGCATTTGCAACCGTTTGGCACCATTTTTGAGTGAATTGTCGAAAGTCAGATTTTTCATGAAATTGTGACCCCGGGGCTTAGGGATTTTTTCAAAAAAATCTTTTTCTGCCGGTAAGTTGTCGAGGGCTGATTTTTGTCCTGTGATAAAAAGCCTTCTGTTTCCATCGCCAAACCTTTCAGGGGAGCATTTTCAACCTTTTGGCACCATTTTTTGAGTGAATTGCCCGAAAGTCAGATTTTGATGAAATTGTGACCCCGGGGCTTAGGGATTTTTCAAAAAAAATCTTTTTCTGCCGGTTAAGTTTTTGCGGGCTGATTTCTTGTCCAGTGATAAAAACCTTCCATTTCGACCGCCAAACCTCTCAGGGGAGCATTTGCAACCGTTTGGCACCATTTTTGAGTGAATTGTCGAAAGTCAGATTTTTGATGAAATTGTGACCCCGGGGCTTAGGGTTTTTTTCAAAAAAATATTTTCTGCCCGTTAAGTTGTTGAGGGCTCTTTTCTTGTCCTGTGTTAAAAGCCTTCTGTTTCGACCGCAAAACCTTTCAGGGGAGCATTTTCAACCGTTTGGCACCATTTTTGAGTGAATTGCCGAAAGTCAGATTTTTGATGAATTGTGACCCCGGGGCTTAGGGATTTTTCAAAAAAATCTTTTTCTGCCGGTTAAGTTGTTGAGGGCTGATTTCTTGTCCTGTGATAAAAAAGCCTTCTGTTTCCATCGCCAAACCTTTCAGGGGAGCATTTTCAACCGTTTGGCACCATTTTTGAGTGAATTGCCGAAAGTCAGATTTTTGATGAAATTGTGACCCCGGGGCTTAGGGATTTTTTCAAAAAATCTTTTTCTGCCGGTTAAGTTGTCGAGGGCTGATTTCTTGTCCTGTGATAAAAAGCCTTCTGTTTCCATCGCCAAACCTCTCAGGGGAGCCATTTTCAACCGTTTGGCACCATTTTGAGTGAATTGCCGAAAGTCAGATTTTTGATGAAATTGTGACCCCGGGGCTTAGGGATTTTTTTAAAAAAAACTTTTTCTGCCGGTTAAGTTGTTGAGGGCTGATTTCTTGTCCTGTGATAAAAAGCCTTCTTGTTTCCATCGCCAAACCTTTCAGGGAGCATTTTCAACCGTTTGGCACCATTTTTGAGTGAATTGTCGAAAGTCAGATTTTTCATGAAATTGTGACCCCGGGGCTTAGGGATTTTTTCAAAAAAAATCTTTTTCTGCCGGTTAGTTGTCGAGGGCTGATTTCTTGTCCTGTGATAAAAAGCCTTCTGTTTCCATCGCCAAACCTTTCAAGGGGAGCATTTTCAACCGTTTGGCACCATTTTTGAGTGAATTGCCGAAAGTCAGATTTTTGATGAAATTGTGACCCCGGGGCTTAGGGATTTTTCAAAAAAATCTTTTTCTGCCGGCTAAGTTTTTGAGGGCTGATTTCTTGTCCTGTGATAAAAAGCCTTCTGTTTCCATCGCCAAACCTTTCAGGGGAGTATTTTCAACCGTTTGGCACCATTTTTGAGTGAATTGCCGTAAGTCAGATTTTTGATGAAATTGTGACCCCGGGGCTTAGGGTATTTTCAAAAAAATCTTTTTCTGCCGGTTAAGTTGTTGAGGGCTGATTTCTTGTCCAGTGATAAAAAACCTTCCATTTCGACCGCCAAACCTCTCAGGGGAGCATTTGCAACCGTTTGGCACCATTTTTGAGTGAATTGTCGAAAGTCAGATTTTTCATGAAATTGTGACCCCGGGGCTTAGGGATTTTTTCAAAAAAATCTTTTTCTGCCGGTTAAGTTGTCGAGGGCTGATTTCTTGTCCTGTGATAAAAAGCCTTCTGTTTCCATCGCCAAACCTTTCAGGGGAGCATTTTCAACCGTTTGGCACCATTTTTGAGTGAATTGCCGAAAGTCAGATTTTTGATGAAATTGTGACCCCGGGGCTTAGGGATTTTTTCAAAAAAATCTTTTTCTGCCGGTTAAGTTGTCGAGGGCTGATTTCTTGTCCTGTGATAAAAAGCCTTCTGTTTCCATCGCCAAACCTTTCAGGGGAGCATTTTCAACCGTTTGGCACCATTTTTGAGTGAATTGCCGAAAGTCAGATTTTTGATGAAATTGTGACCCCGGGGCTTAGGGATTTTTTAAAATAATCTTTTTCTGCCGGTTAAGTTGTCGAGGGCTGATTTCTTGTCCTGTGATAAAAAGCCTTCTGTTTCCATCGCCAAACCTTTCAGGGGAGCATTTTCAACCGTTTGGCACCATTTTTGAGTGAATTGCCGAAAGTCAGATTTTTGATGAAATTGTGACCCCGGGGCTTAGGGATTTTTCAAAAAAATCTTTTTCTGCCGGTTAAGTTGTTGAGGGCTGATTTCTTGTCCTGTGTTAAAAAGCCTTCTGTTTCGATCGCAAACCTTTCAGGGGAGCATTTTCAACCGTTTGGCACCATTTTTGAGTGAATTGCCGAAAGTCAGATTTTTGATGAAATTGTGACCCCGGGGCTTAGGGATTTTTCAAAAAAATCTTTTCCTGCCGGTTAAGTTGTTGAGGGCTGATTTCTTGTCCTGTGATAAAAAGCCTTCTGTTTCCTTCGCCAAACCTTTCAGGGGAGCATTTTCAACTGTTTGGCAGCATTTTTGAGTGAATTGTCGAAAGTCAGATTTTTATGAAATTGTGACCCCGGGGCTTAGGGATTTTTTCAAAAAAATCTTTTTCTGCCGGTTAAGTTGTCGAGGGCTGATTTCTTGTCCCGTGATAAAAACCTTCCATTTCGACCGCCAAACCTCTCAGGGGAGCATTTGCAACCGTTTGGCACCATTTTTGAGTGAATTGCCGAAAGTCAGATTTTTGATGAAATTGTGACCCCGGGGCTTAGGGATTTTTTCAAAAAAATCTTTTTCTGCCGGTTAAGTTGTTGAGGGCTGATTTCTTGTCCTGTGATAAAAAGCCTTCTGTTTCCATCGCCAAACCTTTCAGGGGAGCATTTTCAACCGTTTGGCACCATTTTTGAGTGAATTGCCGAAAGTCAGATTTTTGATGAAATTGTGACCCCGGGGCTTAGGGATTTTTTCAAAAAAATCTTTTTCTGCCGGTTAAGTTGTCGAGGGCTGATTTCTTGTCCTGTGATAAAAAGCCTTCTGTTTCCATCGCCAAACCTTTCAGGGGAGCATTTTCAACCGTTTGGCACCATTTTTGAGTGAATTGCCGAAAGTCAGATTTTTGATGAAATTGTGACCCCGGGGCTTAGGGATTTTTTCAAAAAAATCTTTTTCTGCCGGTTAAGTTGTTGAGGGCTGATTTCTTGTCCTGTGTTAAAAAGCCTTCTGTTTCGATCGCAAACCTTTCAGGGGAGCATTTTCAACCGTTTGGCACCATTTTTGAGTGAATTGCCGAAAGTCAGATTTTTGATGAAATTGTGACCCCGGGGCTTAGGGATTTTTCAAAAAAATCTTTTCCTGCCGGTTAAGTTGTTGAGGGCTGATTTCTTGTCCTGTGATAAAAAGCCTTCTGTTTCCTTCGCCAAACCTTTCAGGGGAGCATTTTCAACTGTTTGGCAGCATTTTTGAGTGAATTGTCGAAAGTCAGATTTTTGATGAAATTGTGACCCCGGGGCTTAGGGATTTTTCAAAAAAATCTTTTTCTGCCGGTTAAGTTGTTGAGGGCTGATTTCTTGTCCAGTGATAAAAAACCTTCCATTTCGACCGCCAAACCTCTCAGGGGAGCATTTGCAACCGTTTGGCACCATTTTTGAGTGAATTGTCGAAAGTCAGATTTTTCATGAAATTGTGACCCCTGGGGCTTAGGGATTTTTTCAAAAAAATCTTTTTCTGCCGGTTAAGTTGTCGAGGGCTGATTTCTTGTCCTGTGATAAAAAGCCTTCTGTTTCCATCGCCAAACCTTTCAGGGGAGCATTTTCAACCGTTTGGCACCATTTTTGAGTGAATTGCCGAAAGTCAGATTTTTGATGAAATTGTGACCCCGGGGCTTAGGGATTATTCAAAAAAATCTTTTTCTGCCGGTTAAGTTGTTGAGGGCTGATTTCTTGTCCAGTGATAAAAAACCTTCCATTTCGACCGCCAAACCTCTCAGGGGAGCATTTGCAACCGTTTGGCACCATTTTTGAGTGAATTGTCGAAAGTCAGATTTTTGATGAAATTGTGACCCCGGGGCTTAGGGATTTTTTGAAAATAATCTTTTTCTGCCGGTTAAGTTGTTGAGGGCTGATTTCTTATCCTGTGATAAAAAGCCTTCTGTTTCCATCGCCAAACCTTTCAGGGGAGCATTTTCAACCGTTTGGCACCATTTTTGAGTGAATTGCCGAAAGTCAGATTTTTGATGAAATTGTGACCCCGGCGCTTAGGGATTTTTTCAAAAAAATATTTTTCTGCCGGTTAAGTTGTTGATGGCTGATATTTTGTCCTGTGATAAAAAGCCTTCTGTTTCGACCGCAAAACCTTTCAGGGGAGCATTTTCAACCGTTTGGCACCATTTTTGAGTGAATTGCCGAAAGTCAGATTTTTGATGAAATTGTGACCCCGGGGCTTAGGGATTTTTCAAAAAAATCTTTTTCTGCCGGTTAAGTTTTTGAGGGCTGATTTCTTGTCCAGTGATAAAAAACCTTCCATTTCGACCGCCAAACCTCTCAGGGGAGCATTTGCAACCGTTTGGCACCATTTTTGAGTGAATTGCCGAAAGTCAGATTTTTGATGAAATTGTGACCCCGGGGCTTAGGGATTTTTCAAAAAAATCTTTTTCTGCCGGTTAAGTTGTTGAGGGCTGATTTCTTGCCCAGTGATAAAAAACCTTCCGTTTCGACCGCCAAACCTCTCAGGGGAGCATTTTCAACCGTTTTGCACCATTTTTGAGTGAATTGCCGAAAGTCAGATTTTTGATGAAATTGTGACCCCGGGGCTTAGGGATTTTTTTTAAAAAAACTTTTTCTGCCGGTTAAGTTGTTGAGGGCTGATTTCTTGTCCAGTGATAAAAAGCCTTCTATTTCCATCGCCAAACCTTTCAGGGGAGCATTTTCAACCGTTTGGCACCATTTTTGAGTGAATTGCCGAAAGTCAGATTTTTGATGAAATTGTGACCCCGGGGCTTAGGGATTTTTCAAAAAAATCTTTTTCTGCCGGTTAAGTTGTTGAGGGCTGATTTCTTGTCCAGTGATAAAAAACCTTCCATTTCGACCGCCAAACCTCTCAGGGGAGCATTTGCAACCGTTTGGCACCATTTTTGAGTGAATTGTCGAAAGTCAGATTTTTCATGAAATTGTGACCCCGGGGCTTAGGGATTTTTTCAAAAAAATCTTTTTCTGCCGGTTAAGTTGTCGAGGGCTGATTTCTTGTCCTGTGATAAAAAGCCTTCTGTTTCCATCGCCAAACCTTTAAGGGGAGCATTTTCAACCGTTTGGCACCATTTTTGAGTGAATTGCCGAAAGTCAGATTTTTGATGAAATTGTGACCCCGGGGCTTAGGGATTTTTTCAAAAAAATCTTTTTCTGCCGGTTAAGTTGTCGAGGGCTGATTTCTTGTCCTGTGATAAAAAGCCTTCTGTTTCCATCGCCAAACCTTTCAGGGGAGCATTTTCAACCGTTTGGCACCATTTTTGAGTGAATTGCCGAAAGTCAGATTTTTGATGAAATTGTGACCCCGGGGCTTAGGGATTTTTTGAAAAAAATCTTTTTCTGCCGGTTAAGTTGTCGAGGGCTGATTTCTTGTCCTGTGATAAAAAGCCTTCTGTTTCCATCGCCAAACCTATCAGGGGAGCATTTTCAACCGTTTGGCACCATTTTTGAGTGAATTGCCGAAAGTCAGATTTTTGATGAAATTGTGACCCCGGGGCTTAGGGATTTTTCAAAAAAATCTTTTTCTGCCGGTTAAGTTGTTGAGGGCTGATTTCTTGTCCAGTGATAAAAAACCTTCCATTTCGACCGCCAAACCTGTCAGGGGAGCATTTGCAACCGTTTGGCACCATTTTTGAGTGAATTGCCGAAAGTCAGATTTTTGATGAAATTGTGACCCCGGGGCTTAGGGATTTTTCAAAAAAATCTTTTTCTGCCGGTTAAGTTGTTGAGGGCTGATTTCTTGTCCAGTGATAAAAAACCTTCCCTTTCGACCGCCAAACCTCTCAGGGGAGCATTTTCAACCGTTTTGCACCATTTTTGAGTGAATTGCCGAAAGTCAGATTTTTGATGAAATTGTGACCCCGGGGCTTAGGGATTTTTTTTAAAAAAACTTTTTCTGCCGGTTAAGTTGTTGAGGGCTGATTTCTTGTCCAGTGATAAAAAGCCTTCTATTTCCATCGCCAAACCTTTCAGGGGAGCATTTTCAACCGTTTGGCACCATTTTTGAGTGAATTGCCGAAAGTCAGATTTTTGATGAAATTGTGACCCCGGGGCTTAGGGATTTTTCAAAAAAATCTTTTTCTGCCGGTTAAGTTGTTGAGGGCTGATTTCTTGTCCAGTGATAAAAAACCTTCCATTTCGACCGCCAAACCTCTCAGGGGAGCATTTGCAACCGTTTCGCACCATTTTTGAGTGAATTGTCGAAAGTCAGATTTTTCATGAAATTGTGACCCCGGGGCTTAGGGATGTTTTCAAAAAAATCTTTTTCTGCCGGTTAAGTTGTCGAGGGCTGATTTCTTGTCCTGTGATAAAAAGCCTTCTGTTTCCATCGCCAAACCTTTCAGGGGAGCATTTTCAACCGTTTGGCACCATTTTTGAGTGAATTGCCGAAAGTCAGATTTTTGATGAAATTGTGACCCCGGGGCTTAGGGATTTTTTGAAAATAATCTTTTTCTGCCGGTTAAGTTGTTGAGGGCTGATTTCTTATCCTGTGATAAAAAGCCTTCTGTTTCCATCGCCAAACCTTTCAGGGGAGCATTTTCAACCGTTTGGCACCATTTTTGAGTGAATTGCCGAAAGTCAGATTTTTGATGAAATTGTGACCCCGGCGCTTAGGGATTTTTTCAAAAAAATATTTTTCTGCCCGTTAAGTTGTTGATGGCTGATTTTTTGTCCTGTGATAAAAAGCCTTCTGTTTCGACCGCAAAACCTTTCAGGGGAGCATTTTCAACCGTTTGGCACCATTTTTGAGTGAATTGCCGAAAGTCAGATTTTTGATGAAATTGTGACCCCGGGGCTTAGGGATTTTTTCAAAAAAATCTTTTTCTGCCGGTTAAGTTGTCGAGGGCTGATTTCTTGTCCTGTGATAAAAAGCCTTCTGTTTCCATCGCCAAACCTTTCAGGGGAGCATTTGCAACCGTTTGGCACCATTTTTGAGTGAATTGCCGAAAGTCAGATTTTTGATGAAATTGTGACCCCGGGGCTTAGGGATTTTTCAAAAAAATCTTTTTCTGCCGGTTAAGTTTTTGAGGGCTGATTTCTTGTCCAGTGATAAAAAACCTTCCATTTCGACCGCCAAACCTCTCAGGGGAGCATTTGCAACCGTTTGGCACCATTTTTGAGTGAATTGCCAAAAGTCAGATTTTTGATGAAATTGTGACCCCGGGGCTTAGGGATTTTACAAAAAAATCTTTTTCTGCCGGTTAAGTTGTTGAGGGCTGATTTCTTGTCCAGTGATAAAAAACCTTCCGTTTCGACCGCCAAACCTCTCAGGGGAGCATTTTCAACCGTTTGGCACCATTTTTGAGTGAATTGCCGAAAGTCAGATTTTTGATGAAATTGTGACCCCGGAGCTTAGGGATTTTTTCAAAAAATTCTTTTTCTGCCGGTTAAGTTGTCGAGGGCTGATTTCTTGTCCTGTGATAAAAAGCCTTCTGTTTCCATCGCCAAACCTTTCAGGGGAGCATTTGCAACCGTTTGGCACCATTTTTGAGTGAATTGCCGAAAGTCAGATTTTTGATGAAATTGTGACCCCGGGGCTTAGGGATTTTTTTAAAAAAAACTTTTTCTGCCGGTTAAGTTGTTGAGGGCTGATTTCTTGTCCAGTGATAAAAAACCTTCCATTTCGACCGCCAAACCTCTCAGGGGAGCATTTGCAACCGTTTCGCACCATTTTTGAGTGAATTGTCGAAAGTCAGATTTTTCATGAAATTGTGACCCCGGGGCTTAGGGATTTTTTCAAAAACATCTTTTTCTGCCGGTTAAGTTGTCGAGGGCTGATTTCTTGTCCTGTGATAAAAAGCCTTCTGTTTCCATCGCCAAACCTTTCAGGGGAGCATTTTCAACCGTTTGGCACCATTTTTGAGTGAATTGCTGAAAGTCAGATTTTTGATGAAATTGTGACCCCGGGGCTTAGGGATTTTTTGAAAATAATCTTTTTCTGCCGGTTAAGTTGTTGAGGGCTGATTTCTTATCCTGTGATAAAAAGCCTTCTGTTTCCATCGCCAAACCTTTCAGGGGAGCATTTTCAACCGTTTGGCACCATTTTTGAGTGAATTGCCGAAAGTCAGATTTTTGATGAAATTGTGACCCCGGCGCTTAGGGATTTTTTCAAAAAAATATTTTTCTGCCCGTTAAGTTGTTGATGGCTGATTTTTTGTCCTGTGATAAAAAGCCTTCTGTTTCGACCGCAAAACCTTTCAGGGGAGCATTTTCAACCGTTTGGCACCATTTTTGAGTGAATTGCCGAAAGTCAGATTTTTGATGAAATTGTGACCCCGGGGCTTAGGGATTTTTTCAAAAAAAACTTTTTCTGCCGGTTAAGTTGTCGAGGGCTGATTTCTTGTCCTGTGATAAAAAGCCTTCTGTTTCCATCGCCAAACCTTTCAGGGGAGCATTTGCAACCGTTTGGCACCATTTTTGAGTGAATTGCCGAAAGTCAGATTTTTGATGAAATTGTGACCCCGGGGCTTAGGGATTTTTCAAAAAAATCTTTTTCTGCCGGTTAAGTTTTTGAGGGCTGATTTCTTGTCCAGTGATAAAAAACCTTCCATTTCGACCGCCAAACCTCTCAGGGGAGCATTTGCAACCGTTTGGCACCATTTTTGAGTGAATTGCCAAAAGTCAGATTTTTGATGAAATTGTGACCCCGGGGCTTAGGGATTTTACAAAAAAATCTTTTTCTGCCGGTTAAGTTGTTGAGGGCTGATTTCTTGTCCAGTGATAAAAAACCTTCCGTTTCGACCGCCAAACCTCTCAGGGGAGCATTTTCAACCGTTTGGCACCATTTTTGAGTGAATTGCCGAAAGTCAGATTTTTGATGAAATTGTGACCCCGGAGCTTAGGGATTTTTTCAAAAAATTCTTTTTCTGCCGGTTAAGTTGTCGAGGGCTGATTTCTTGTCCTGTGATAAAAAGCCTTCTGTTTCCATCGCCAAACCTTTCAGGGGAGCATTTGCAACCGTTTGGCACCATTTTTGAGTTAATTGCCGAAAGTCAGATTTTTGATGAAATTGTGACCCCGGGGCTTAGGGATTTTTTTAAAAAAAACTTTTTCTGCCGGTTAAGTTGTTGAGGGCTGATTTCTTGTCCAGTGATAAAAAGCCTTCTATTTCCATCGCCAAACCTTTCAGGGGAGCATTTTCAACCGTTTGGCACCATTTTTGAGTGAATTGTCGAAAGTCAGATTTTTCATGAAATTGTGACCCCGGGGCTTAGGGATTTTTTCAAAAAAATCTTTTTCTGCCGGTTAAGTTGTCGAGGGCTGATTTCTTGTCCTGTGATAAAAAGCCTTCTGTTTCCATCGCCAAACCTTTCAGGGGAGCATTTGCAACCGTTTGGCACCATTTTTGAGTGAATTGCCGAAAGTCAGATTTTTGATGAAATTGTGACCCCGGGGCTTAGGGATTTTTCAAAAAAATCTTTTTCTGCCGGTTAAGTTTTTGAGGGCTGATTTCTTGTCCAGTGATAAAAAACCTTCCATTTCGACCCCCAAACCTCTCAGGGGAGCATTTGCAACCTTTTGGCACCATTTTTGAGTGAATTGCCGAAAGTCAGATTTTTGATGAAATTGTGACCCCGGGGCTTAGGGATTTTTCAAAAAAATCTTTTTCTGCCGGTTAAGTTGTTGAGGGCTGATTTCTTGCCCAGTGATAAAAAACCTTCCGTTTCGACCGCCAAACCTCTCAGGGGAGCATTTTCAACCGTTTTGCACCATTTTTGAGTGAATTGCCGAAAGTCAGATTTTTGATGAAATTGTGACCCCGGGGCTTAGGGATTTTTTTAAAAAAATCTTTTTCTGCCGGTTAAGTTGTCGAGGGCTGATTTCTTGTCCTGTGATAAAAAGCCTTCTGTTTCCATCGCCAAACCTTTCAGGGGAGCATTTGCAACCGTTTGGCACCATTTTTGAGTGAATTGCCGAAAGTCAGATTTTTGATGAAATTGTGACCCCGGGGCTTAGGGATTTTTCAAAAAAATCTTTTTCTGCCGGTTAAGTGGTTGAGGGCTGATTTCTTGTCCAGTGATAAAAAACCTTCCATTTCGACCGCCAAACCTCTCAGGGGAGCATTTGCAACCGTTTGGCACCATTTTTGAGTGAATTGCCGAAAGTCAGATTTTTGATGAAATTGTGACCCCGGGGCTTAGGGATTTTTCAAAAAAATCTTTTTCTGCCGGTTAAGTTGTTGAGGGCTGATTTCTTGTCCAGTGATAAAAAACCTTCCATTTCGACCGCCAAACCTCTCAGGGGAGCATTTGCAACCGTTTGGCACCATTTTTGAGTGAATTGCCGAAAGTCAGATTTTTGATGAAATTGTGACCCCGGGGCTTAGGGATTTTTCAAAAAAATCTTTTTCTGCCGGTTAAGTTGTTGAGGGCTGATTTCTTGTCCAGTGATAAAAAACCTTCCGTTTCGACCGCCAAACCTCTCAGGGGAGCATTTTCAACCGTTTTGCACCATTTTTGAGTGAATTGCCGAAAGTCAGATTTTTGATGAAATTGTGACCCCGGGGCTTAGGGATTTTTTTTAAAAAAACTTTTTCTGCCGGTTAAGTTGTTGAGGGCTGATTTCTTGTCCAGTGATAAAAAGCCTTCCATTTCCATCGCCAAACCTTTCAGGGGAGCATTTTCAACCGTTTGGCACCATTTTTGAGTGAATTGCCGAAAGTCAGATTTTTGATGAAATTGTGACCCCGGGGCTTAGGGATTTTTCAAAAAAATCTTTTTCTGCCGGTTAAGTTGTTGAGGGCTGATTTCTTGTCCAGTGATAAAAAACCTTCCATTTCGACCGCCAAACCTCTCAGGGGAGCATTTGCAACCGTTTGGCACCATTTTTGAGTGAATTGTCGAAAGTCAGATTTTTCATGAAATTGTGACCCCGGGGCTTAGGGATTTTTTCAAAAAAATCTTTTTCTGCCGGTTAAGTTGTCGAGGGCTGATTTCTTGTCCTGTGATAAAAAGCCTTCTGTTTCCATCGCCAAACCTTTCAGGGGAGCATTTTCAACCGTTTGGCACCATTTTTGAGTGAATTGCCGAAAGTCAGATTTTTGATGAAATTGTGACCCCGGGGCTTAGGGATTTTTTGAAAATAATCTTTTTCTGCCGGTTAAGTTGTTGAGGGCTGATTTCTTATCCTGTGATAAAAAGCCTTCTGTTTCCATCGCCAAACCTTTCAGGGGAGCATTTTCAACCGTTTGGCACCATTTTTGAGTGAATTGCCGAAAGTCAGATTTTTGATGAAATTGTGACCCCGGCGCTTAGGGATTTTTTCAAAAAAATATTTTTCTGCCCGTTAAGTTGTTGATGGCTGATTTTTTGTCCTGTGATAAAAAGCCTTCTGTTTCGACCGCAAAACCTTTCAGGGGAGCATTTTCAACCGTTTGGCACCATTTTTGAGTGAATTGCCGAAAGTCAGATTTTTGATGAAATTGTGACCCCGGGGCTTAGGGATTTTTTCAAAAAAATCTTTTTCTGCCGGTTAAGTTGTCGAGGGCTGATTTCTTGTCCTGTGATAAAAAGCCTTCTGTTTCCATCGCCAAACCTTTCAGGGGAGCATTTGCAACCGTTTGGCACCATTTTTGAGTGAATTGCCGAAAGTCAGATTTTTGATGAAATTGTGACCCCGGGGCTTAGGGATTTTTCAAAAAAATCTTTTTCTGCCGGTTAAGTTTTTGAGGGCTGATTTCTTGTCCAGTGATAAAAAACCTTCCATTTCGACCCCCAAACCTCTCAGGGGAGCATTTGCAACCGTTTGGCACCATTTTTGAGTGAATTGCCGAAAGTCAGATTTTTGATGAAATTGTGACCCCGGGGCTTAGGGATTTTTCAAAAAAATCTTTTTCTGCCGGTTAAGTTGTTGAGGGCTGATTTCTTGCCCAGTGATAAAAAACCTTCCGTTTCGACCGCCAAACCTCTCAGGGGAGCATTTTCAACCGTTTTGCACCATTTTTGAGTGAATTGCCGAAAGTCAGATTTTTGATGAAATTGTGACCCCGGGGCTTAGGGATTTTTTTAAAAAAATCTTTTTCTGCCGGTTAAGTTGTCGAGGGCTGATTTCTTGTCCTGTGATAAAAAGCCTTCTGTTTCCATCGCCAAACCTTTCAGGGGAGCATTTGCAACCGTTTGGCACCATTTTTGAGTGAATTGCCGAAAGTCAGATTTTTGATGAAATTGTGACCCCGGGGCTTAGGGATTTTTCAAAAAAATCTTTTTCTGCCGGTTAAGTTGTTGAGGGCTGATTTCTTGTCCAGTGATAAAAAACCTTCCATTTCGACCGCCAAACCTCTCAGGGGAGCATTTGCAACCGTTTGGCACCATTTTTGAGTGAATTGCCGAAAGTCAGATTTTTGATGAAATTGTGACCCCGGGGCTTAGGGATTTTTCAAAAAAATCTTTTTCTGCCGGTTAAGTTGTTGAGGGCTGATTTCTTGTCCAGTGATAAAAAACCTTCCATTTCGACCGCCAAACCTCTCAGGGGAGCATTTGCAACCGTTTGGCACCATTTTTGAGTGAATTGCCGAAAGTCAGATTTTTGATGAAATTGTGACCCCGGGGCTTAGGGATTTTTCAAAAAAATCTTTTTCTGCCGGTTAAGTTGTTGAGGGCTGATTTCTTGTCCAGTGATAAAAAACCTTCCGTTTCGACCGCCAAACCTCTCAGGGGAGCATTTTCAACCGTTTTGCACCATTTTTGAGTGAATTGCCGAAAGTCAGATTTTTGATGAAATTGTGACCCCGGGGCTTAGGGATTTTTTTTAAAAAAACTTTTTCTGCCGGTTAAGTTGTTGAGGGCTGATTTCTTGTCCAGTGATAAAAAGCCTTCCATTTCCATCGCCAAACCTTTCAGGGGAGCATTTTCAACCGTTTGGCACCATTTTTGAGTGAATTGCCGAAAGTCAGATTTTTGATGAAATTGTGACCCCGGGGCTTAGGGATTTTTCAAAAAAATCTTTTTCTGCCGGTTAAGTTGTTGAGGGCTGATTTCTTGTCCAGTGATAAAAAACCTTCCATTTCGACCGCCAAACCTCTCAGGGGAGCATTTGCAACCGTTTGGCACCATTTTTGAGTGAATTGTCGAAAGTCAGATTTTTCATGAAATTGTGACCCCGGGGCTTAGGGATTTTTTCAAAAAAATCTTTTTCTGCCGGTTAAGTTGTCGAGGGCTGATTTCTTGTCCTGTGATAAAAAGCCTTCTGTTTCCATCGCCAAACCTTTCAGGGGAGCATTTTCAACCGTTTGGCACCATTTTTGAGTGAATTGCCGAAAGTCAGATTTTTGATGAAATTGTGACCCCGGGGCTTAGGGATTTTTTGAAAATAATCTTTTTCTGCCGGTTAAGTTGTTGAGGGCTGATTTCTTATCCTGTGATAAAAAGCCTTCTGTTTCCATCGCCAAACCTTTCAGGGGAGCATTTTCAACCGTTTGGCACCATTTTTGAGTGAATTGCCGAAAGTCAGATTTTTGATGAAATTGTGACCCCGGCGCTTAGGGATTTTTTCAAAAAAATATTTTTCTGCCCGTTAAGTTGTTGATGGCTGATTTTTTGTCCTGTGATAAAAAGCCTTCTGTTTCGACCGCAAAACCTTTCAGGGGAGCATTTTCAACCGTTTGGCACCATTTTTGAGTGAATTGCCGAAAGTCAGATTTTTGATGAAATTGTGACCCCGGGGCTTAGGGATTTTTTCAAAAAAATCTTTTTCTGCCGGTTAAGTTGTCGAGGGCTGATTTCTTGTCCTGTGATAAAAAGCCTTCTGTTTCCATCGCCAAACCTTTCAGGGGAGCATTTGCAACCGTTTGGCACCATTTTTGAGTGAATTGCCGAAAGTCAGATTTTTGATGAAATTGTGACCCCGGGGCTTAGGGATTTTTTCAAAAAAATATTTTTCTGCCCGTTAAGTTGTTGATGGCTGATTTTTTGTCCTGTGATAAAAAGCCTTCTGTTTCGACCGCAAAACCTTTCAGGGGAGCATTTTCAACCGTTTGGCACCATTTTTGAGTGAATTGTCGAAAGTCAGATTTTTCATGAAATTGTGACCCCGGGGCTTAGGGATTTTTTCAAAAAAATCTTTTTCTGCCGGTTAAGTTGTCGAGGGCTGATTTCTTGTCCTGTGATAAAAAGCCTTCTGTTTCCATCTCCAAACCTTTCAGGGGAGCATTTTCAACCGTTTGGCACCATTTTTGAGTGAATTGCCGAAAGTCAGATTTTTGATGAAATTGTGACCCCGGGGCTTAGGGATTTTTTCAAAAAAATCTTTTTCTGCCGGTTAAGTTGTCGAGGGCTGATTTCTTGTCCTGTGATAAAAAGCCTTCTGTTTCCATCGCCAAACCTTTCAGGGGAGCATTTTCAACCGTTTGGCACCATTTTTGAGTGAATTGCCGAAAGTCAGATTTTTGATGAAATTGTGACCCCGGGGCTTAGGGATTTTTTCAAAAAAATCTTTTTCTGTCGGTTAAGTTGTTGAGGGCTGATTTCTTGTCCTGTGTTAAAAAGCCTTCTGTTTCGATCGCAAAACCTTTCAGGGGAGCATTTTCAACCGTTTGGCACCATTTTTGAGTGAATTGCCGAAAGTCAGAGTTTTGATGAAATTGTGACCCCGGGGCTTAGGGATTTTTCAAAAAAATATTTTCCTGCCGGTTAAGTTGTTGAGGGCTGATTTCTTGTCCTGTGACAAAAAGCCTTCTGTTTCCTTCGCCAAACCTTTCAGGGGAGCATTTTCAACTGTTTGGCAGCATTTTTGAGTGAATTGTCGAAAGTCAGATTTTTGATGAAATTGTGACCCCGGGGCTTAGGGATTTTTTCAAAAAAATCTTTTTCTGCCGGTTAAGTTGTCGAGGGCTGATTTCTTGTCCCGTGATAAAAAACCTTCCATTTCGACCGCCAAACCTCTCAGGGGAGCATTTGCAACCGTTTGGCACCATTTTTGAGTGAATTGCCGAAAGTCAGATTTTTGATGAAATTGTGACCCCGGGGCTTAGGGATTTTTTCAAAAAAATCTTTTTCTGCCGGTTAAGTTGTTGAGGGCTGATTTCTTGTCCTGTGATAAAAAGCCTTCTGTTTCCATCGCCAAACCTTTCAGGGGAGCATTTTCAACCGTTTGGCACCATTTTTGAGTGAATTGCCGAAAGTCAGATTTTTGATGAAATTGTGACCCCGGGGCTTAGGGATTTTTTCAAAAAAATCTTTTTCTGCCGGTTAAGTTGTTGAGGCTGATTTCTTGTCCAGTGATAAAAAACCTTCCATTTCGACCGCCAAACCTCTCAGGGGAGCATTTTCAACCGTTTGGCACCATTTTTGAGTGAATTGCCGAAAGTCAGATTTTTGATGAAATTGTGACCCCGGGGCTTAGGGATTTTTCAAAAAAATCTTTTTCTGCCGGTTAAGTTGTTGAGGGCTGATTTCTTGTCCAGTGATAAAAAACCTTCCGTTTCTACCGCCAAACCTCTCCGGGGAGCATTTTCAACCGTTTGGCACCATTTTTGAGTGAATTCCCGAAAGTCAGATTTTTGATGAAATTGTGACCCCGGGGCTTAGGGATTTTTCAAAAAAATCTTTTTCTGCCGGTTAAGTTGTTGAGGGCTGATTTCTTGTCCAGTGATAAAAAACCTTCCGTTTCGACCGCCAAACCTCTCAGGGGAGCATTTGCAACCGTTTGGCACCATTTTTGAGTGAATTGCCGAAAGTCAGATTTTTGATGAAATTGTGACCCCGGGGCTTAGGGATTTTTCAAAAAAATCTTTTTCTGCCGGTTAAGTTGTTGAGGGCTGATTTCTTGTCCAGTGATAAAAAACCTTCCGTTTCGACCGCCAAACCTCTCAGGGGAGCATTTTCAACCGTTTGGCACCATTTTTGAGTGAATTGCCGAAAGTCAGATTTTTGATGAAATTGTGACCCCGGGGCTTAGGGATTTTTTCAAAAAAATCTTTTTCTGCCGGTTAAGTTGTCGAGGGCTGATTTCTTGTCCTGTGATAAAAAGCCTTCTGTTTCCATCGCCAAACCTTTCAGGGGAGCATTTGCAACCGTTTGGCACCATTTTTGAGTGAATTGCCGAAAGTCAGATTTTTGATGAAATTGTGACCCCGGGGCTTAGGGATTTTTTGAAAATAATCTTTTTCTGCCAGTTAAGTTTTTGAGGGCTGATTTCTTGTCCAGTGATAAAAAACCTTCCATTTCGACCGCCAAACCTCTCAGGGGAGCATTTGCAACCGTTGGCACCATTTTTGAGTGAATTGTCGAAAGTCAGATTTTTCATGAAATTGTGACCCCGGGGCTTAGGGTTTTTTTCAAAAAAAACTTTTTCTGCCGGTTAAGTTGTTGAGGGCTGTTTTCTTGTCCTGTGTTAAAAAGCCTTCTGTTTCGACCGCAAAACCTTTCAGGGGAGCATTTTCAACCGTTTGGCACCATTTTTGAGTGAATTGCCGAAAGTCAGATTTTTGATGAAATTGTGACCCCGGGGCTTAGGGATTTTTTCAAAAAAATCTTTTTCTGCCGGTTAAGTTGTCGAGGGCTGATTTCTTGTCCTGTGATAAAAAGCCTTCTGTTTCCATCGCCAAACCTATCAGGGGAGCATTTTCAACCGTTTGGCACCATTTTTGAGTGAATTGCCAAAAGTCAGATTTTTTATGAAATTGTGACCCCGGAGCTTAGGGATTTTTTCAAAAAATTCTTTTTCTGCCGGTTAAGTTGTCGAGGGCTGATTTCTTGTCCTGTGATAAAAAGCCTTCTGTTTCCATCGCCAAACCTTTCAGGGGAGCATTTTCAACCGTTTGGCACCATTTTTGAGTGAATTGCCGAAAGTCAGATTTTTGATGAAATTGTGACCCCGGGGCTTAGGGTATTTTCAAAAAAATCTTTTTCTGCCGGTTAAGTTGTTGAGGGCTGATTTCTTGTCCAGTGATAAAAAACCTTCCATTTCGACCGCCAAACCTCTCAGGGGAGCATTTGCAACCGTTTGGCACCATTTTTGAGTGAATTGTCGAAAGTCAGATTTTTCATGAAATTGTGACCCCGGGGCTTAGGGATTTTTTCAAAAAAATCTTTTTCTGCCGGTTAAGTTGTCGAGGGCTGATTTCTTGTCCTGTGATAAAAAGCCTTCTGTTTCCATCGCCAAACCTTTCAGGGGAGCATTTTCAACCGTTTGGCACCATTTTTGAGTGAATTGCCGAAAGTCAGATTTTTGATGAAATTGTGACCCCGGGGCTTAGGGATTTTTTCAAAAAAATCTTTTTCTGCCGGTTAAGTTGTCGAGGGCTGATTTCTTGTCCTATGATAAAAAGCCTTCTGTTTCCATCGCCAAACCTTTCAGGGGAGCATTTGCAACCGTTTGGCACCATTTTTGAGTGAATTGCCGAAAGTCAGATTTTTGATGAAATTGTGACCCCGGGGCTTAGGGATTTTTCAAAAAAATCTTTTTCTGCCGGTTAAGTTTTTGAGGGTTGATTTCTTGTCCAGTGATAAAAAACCTTCCATTTCGACCGCCAAACCTCTCAGGGGAGCATTTGCAACCGTTTGGCACCATTTTTGAGTGAATTGCCGAAAGTCAGATTTTTGATGAAATTGTGACCCCGGGGCTTAGGGATTTTTCAAAAAAATCTTTTTCTGCCGGTTAAGTTTTTGAGGGTTGATTTCTTGTCCAGTGATAAAAAACCTTCCATTTCGACCGCCAAACCTCTCAGGGGAGCATTTGCAACCGTTTGGCACCATTTTTGAGTGAATTGCCGAAAGTCAGATTTTTGATGAAATTGTGACCCCGGGGCTTAGGGATTTTTCCAAAAAATCTTTTTCTGCCGGTTAAGTTGTTGAGGGCTGATTTCTTGTCCAGTGATAAAAAACCTTCCGTTTCGACCGCCAAACCTCTCAGGGGAGCATTTTCAACCGTTTTGCACCATTTTTGAGTGAATTGCCGAAAGTCAGATTTTTGATGAAATTGTGACCCCGGGGCTTAGGGATTTTTTTTAAAAAAACTTTTTCTGCCGGTTAAGTTGTTGAGGGCTGATTTCTTGTCCAGTGATAAAAAGCCTTCTATTTCCATCGCCAAACCTTTCAGGGGAGCATTTTCAACCGTTTGGGACCATTTTTGAGTGAATTGCCGAAAGTCAGATTTTTGATGAAATTGTGACCCCGGGGCTTAGGGATTTTTCAAAAAAATCTTTTTCTGCCGGTTAAGTTGTTGAGGGCTGATTTCTTGTCCAGTGATAAAAAACCTTCCATTTCGACCGCCAAACCTCTCAGGGGAGCATTTGCAACCGTTTGGCACCATTTTTGAGTGAATTGTCGAAAGTCAGATTTTTCATGAAATTGTGACCCCGGGGCTTAGGGATTTTTTCAAAAAAATCTTTTTCTGCCGGTTAAGTTGTCGAGGGCTGATTTCTTGTCCTGTGATAAAAAGCCTTCTGTTTCCATCGCCAAACCTTTCAGGGGAGCATTTTCAACCGTTTGGCACCATTTTTGAGTGAATTGCCGAAAGTCAGATTTTTGATGAAATTGTGACCCCGGGGCTTAGGGTATTTTCAAAAAAATCTTTTTCTGCCGGTTAAGTTGTTGAGGGCTGATTTCTTATCCTGTGATAAAAAGCCTTCTGTTTCCATCGCCAAACCTTTCAGGGGAGCATTTTTAACCGTTTGGCACCATTTTTGAGTGAATTGCCGAAAGTCAGATTTTTGATGAAATTGTGACCCCGGGGCTTAGGGATTTCTCAAAAAAATCTTTTTCTGCCGGTTAAGTTTTTGAGGGCTGATTTCTTGTCCAGTGATAAAAAACCTTCCATTTCGACCGCCAAACCTCTCAGGGGAGCATTTGCAACCGTTTGGCACCATTTTTGAGTGAATTGTCGAAAGTCAGATTTTTCATGAAATTGTGACCCCGGGGCTTAGGGTTTTTTTCAAAAAAAACTTTTTCTGCCGGTTAAGTTGTTGAGGGCTGTTTTCTTGTCCTGTGTTAAAAAGCCTTCTGTTTCGACCGCAAAACCTTTCAGGCGAGAATTTTCAACCGTTTGGCACCATTTTTGAGTGAATTGCCGAAAGTCAGATTTTTGATGAAATTGTGACCCCGGGGCTTAGGGATTTTTTCAAAAAAATCTTTTTCTGCCGGTTAAGTTGTCGAGGGCTGATTTCTTGTCCTGTGATAAAAAGCCTTCTGTTTCCATCGCCAAACCTATCAGGGGAGCATTTTCAACCGTTTGGCACCATTTTTGAGTGAATTGCCAAAAGTCAGATTTTTTATGAAATTGTGACCCCGGAGCTTAGGGATTTTTTCAAAAAATTCTTTTTCTGCCGGTTAAGTTGTCGAGGGCTGATTTCTTGTCCTGTGATAAAAAGCCTTCTGTTTCCATCGCCAAACCTTTCAGGGGAGCATTTTCAACCGTTTGGCACCATTTTTGAGTGAATTGCCGAAAGTCAGATTTTTGATGAAATTGTGACCCCGGGGCTTAGGGTATTTTCAAAAAAATCTTTTTCTGCCGGTTAAGTTGTTGAGGGCTGATTTCTTGTCCAGTGATAAAAAACCTTCCATTTCGACCGCCAAACCTCTCAGGGGAGCATTTGCAACCGTTTGGCACCATTTTTGAGTGAATTGTCGAAAGTCAGATTTTTCATGAAATTGTGACCCCGGGGCTTAGGGATTTTTTCAAAAAAATCTTTTTCTGCCGGTTAAGTTGTCGAGGGCTGATTTCTTGTCCTGTGATAAAAAGCCTTCTGTTTCCATCGCCAAACCTTTCAGGGGAGCATTTTCAACCGTTTGGCACCATTTTTGAGTGAATTGCCGAAAGTCAGATTTTTGATGAAATTGTGACCCCGGGGCTTAGGGATTTTTTCAAAAAAATCTTTTTCTGCCGGTTAAGTTGTCGAGGGCTGATTTCTTGTCCTGTGATAAAAAGCCTTCTGTTTCCATCGCCAAACCTTTCAGGGGAGCATTTGCAACCGTTTGGCACCATTTTTGAGTGAATTGCCGAAAGTCAGATTTTTGATGAAATTGTGACCCCGGGGCTTAGGGATTTTTCAAAAAAATCTTTTTCTGCCGGTTAAGTTTTTGAGGGTTGATTTCTTGTCCAGTGATAAAAAACCTTCCATTTCGACCGCCAAACCTCTCAGGGGAGCATTTGCAACCGTTTGGCACCATTTTTGAGTGAATTGCCGAAAGTCAGATTTTTGATGAAATTGTGACCCCGGGGCTTAGGGATTTTTCAAAAAAATCTTTTTCTGCCGGTTAAGTTGTTGAGGGCTGATTTCTTGTCCAGTGATAAAAAACCTTCCGTTTCGACCGCCAAACCTCTCAGGGGAGCATTTTCAACCGTTTTGCACCATTTTTGAGTGAATTGCCGAAAGTCAGATTTTTGATGAAATTGTGACCCCGGGGCTTAGGGATTTTTTTTTAAAAAACTTTTTCTGCCGGTTAAGTTGTTGAGGGCTGATTTCTTGTCCAGTGATAAAAAGCCTTCTATTTCCATCGCCAAACCTTTCAGGGGAGCATTTTCAACCGTTTGGCACCATTTTTGAGTGAATTGCCGAAAGTCAGATTTTTGATGAAATTGTGACCCTGGGGCTTAGGGATTTTTCAAAAAAATCTTTTTCTGCCGGTTAAGTTGTTGAGGGCTGATTTCTTGTCCAGTGATAAAAAACCTTCCATTTCGACCGCCAAACCTCTCAGGGGAGCATTTGCCACCGTTTGGCACCATTTTTGAGTGAATTGTCGAAAGTCAGATTTTTCATGAAATTGTGACCCCGGGGCTTAGGGATTTTTTCAAAAAAATCTTTTTCTGCCGGTTAAGTTGTCGAGGGCTGATTTCTTGTCCTGTGATAAAAAGCCTTCTGTTTCCATCGCCAAACCTTTCAGGGGAGCATTTTCAACCGTTTGGCACCATTTTTGAGTGAATTGCCGAAAGTCAGATTTTTGATGAAATTGTGACCCCGGGGCTTAGGGATTTTTTGAAAATAATCTTTTTCTGCCGGTGAAGTTGTTGAGGCTGATTTCTTATCCTGTGATAAAAAGCCTTCTGTTTCCATCGCCAAACCTTTCAGGGGAGCATTTTTAACCGTTTGGCACCATTTTTGAGTGAATTGCCGAAAGTCAGATTTTTGATGAAATTGTGACCCCGGCGCTTAGGGATTTTTTCAAAAAAATATTTTTCTGCCGGTTAAGTTGTTGATGGCTGATTTTTTGTCCTGTGATAAAAAGCCTTCTGTTTCGACCGCAAAACCTTTCAGGGGAGCATTTTCAACCGTTTGGCACCATTTTTGAGTGAATTGCCGAAAGTCAGATTTTTGATGAAATTGTGACCCCGGGGCTTAGGGATTTTTTCAAAAAAATCTTTTTCTGCCGGTTAAGTTGTCGAGGGCTGATTTCTTGTCCTGTGATAAAAAGCCTTCTGTTTCCATCGCCAAACCTTTCAGGGGAGCATTTGCAACCGTTTGGCACCATTTTTGAGTGAATTGCCGAAAGTCAGATTTTTGATGAAATTGTGACCCCGGGGCTTAGGGATTTTTCAAAAAAATCTTTTTCTGCCGGTTAAGTTTTTGAGGGCTGATTTCTTGTCCAGTGATAAAAAACCTTCCATTTCGACCGCCAAACCTCTCAGGGGAGCATTTGCAACCGTTTGGCACCATTTTTGAGTGAATTGCCAAAAGTCAGATTTTTGATGAAATTGTGACCCCGGGGCTTAGGGATTTTACAAAAAAATCTTTTTCTGCCGGTTAAGTTGTTGAGGGCTGATTTCTTGTCCAGTGATAAAAAAACCTTCCATTTCGACCGCCAAACCTCTCAGGGGAGCATTTGCAACCGTTTGGCACCATTTTTGAGTGAATTGTCGAAAGTCAGATTTTTCATGAAATTGTGACCCCGGGGCTTAGGGATTTTTTGAAGAAAATCTTTTTCTGCCGGTTAAGTTGTCGAGGGCTGATTTCTTGTCCTGTGATAAAAAGCCTTCTGTTTCCATCGCCAAACCTTTCAGGGGAGCATTTTCAACCGTTTGGCACCATTTTTGAGTGAATTGCCGAAAGTCAGATTTTTGATGAAATTGTGACCCCGGGGCTTAGGGATTTTTTGAAAATAATCTTTTTCTGCCGGTTAAGTTGTTGAGGGCTGATTTCTTATCCTGTGATAAAAAGCCTTCTGTTTCCATCGCCAAACCTTTCAGGGGAGCATTTTCAACCGTTTGGCACCATTTTTGAGTGAATTGCCGAAAGTCAGATTTTTGATGAAATTGTGACCCCGGCGCTTAGGGATTTTTTCAAAAAAATATTTTTCTGCCGGTTAAGTTGTTGATGGCTGATTTTTTGTCCTGTGATAAAAAGCCTTCTGTTTCGACCGCAAAACCTTTCAGGGGAGCATTTTCAACCGTTTGGCACCATTTTTGAGTGAATTGCCGAAAGTCAGATTTTTGATGAAATTGTGACCCCGGGGCTTAGGGATTTTTTTTTAAAAAACTTTTTCTGCCGGTTAAGTTGTTGAGGGCTGATTTCTTGTCCAGTGATAAAAAGCCTTCTATTTCCATCGCCAAACCTTTCAGGGGAGCATTTTCAACCGTTTGGCACCATTTTTGAGTGAATTGCCGAAAGTCAGATTTTTGATGAAATTGTGACCCCGGGGCTTAGGGATTTTTCAAAAAAATCTTTTTCTGCCGGTTAAGTTGTTGAGGGCTGATTTCTTGTCCAGTGATAAAAAACCTTCCATTTCGACCGCCAAACCTCTCAGGGGAGCATTTGCAACCGTTTGGCACCATTTTTGAGTGAATTGTCGAAAGTCAGATTTTTCATGAAATTGTGACCCCGGGGCTTAGGGATTTTTTCAAAAAAATCTTTTTCTGCCGGTTAAGTTGTCGAGGGCTGATTTCTTGTCCTGTGATAAAAAGCCTTCTGTTTCCATTGCCAAACCTTTCAGGGGAGCATTTTCAACCGTTTGGCACCATTTTTGAGTGAATTGCCGAAAGTCAGATTTTTGATGAAATTGTGACCCCGGGGCTTAGGGATTTTTTGAAAATAATCTTTTTCTGCCGGTGAAGTTGTTGAGGGCTGATTTCTTATCCTGTGATAAAAAGCCTTCTGTTTCCATCGCCAAACCTTTCAGGGGAGCATTTTTAACCGTTTGGCACCATTTTTGAGTGAATTGCCGAAAGTCAGATTTTTGATGAAATTGTGACCCCGGCGCTTAGGGATTTTTTCAAAAAAATATTTTTCTGCCGGTTAAGTTGTTGATGGCTGATTTTTTGTCCTGTGATAAAAAGCCTTCTGTTTCGACCGCAAAACCTTTCAGGGGAGCATTTTCAACCGTTTGGCACCATTTTTGAGTGAATTGCCGAAAGTCAGATTTTTGATGAAATTGTGACCCCGGGGCTTAGGGATTTTTTCAAAAAAATCTTTTTCTGCCGGTTAAGTTGTCGAGGGCTGATTTCTTGTCCTGTGATAAAAAGCCTTCTGTTTCCATCGCCAAACCTTTCAGGGGAGCATTTGCAACCGTTTGGCACCATTTTTGAGTGAATTGCCGAAAGTCAGATTTTTGATGAAATTGTGACCCCGGGGCTTAGGGATTTTTCAAAAAAATCTTTTTCTGCCGGTTAAGTTTTTGAGGGCTGATTTCTTGTCCAGTGATAAAAAACCTTCCATTTCGACCGCCAAACCTCTCAGGGGAGCATTTGCAACCGTTTGGCACCATTTTTGAGTGAATTGCCAAAAGTCAGATTTTTGATGAAATTGTGACCCCGGGGCTTAGGGATTTTACAAAAAAATCTTTTTCTGCCGGTTAAGTTGTTGAGGGCTGATTTCTTGTCCAGTGATAAAAAAACCTTCCATTTCGACCGCCAAACCTCTCAGGGGAGCATTTGCAACCGTTTGGCACCATTTTTGAGTGAATTGTCGAAAGTCAGATTTTTCATGAAATTGTGACCCCGGGGCTTAGGGATTTTTTCAAAAAAATCTTTTTCTGCCGGTTAAGTTGTCGAGGGCTGATTTCTTGTCCTGTGATAAAAAGCCTTCTGTTTCCATCGCCAAACCTTTCAGGGGAGCATTTTCAACCGTTTGGCACCATTTTTGAGTGAATTGCCGAAAGTCAGATTTTTGATGAAATTGTGACCCCGGGGCTTAGGGATTTTTTGAAAATAATCTTTTTCTGCCGGTTAAGTTGTTGAGGGCTGATTTCTTATCCTGTGATAAAAAGCCTTCTGTTTCCATCGCCAAACCTTTCAGGGGAGCATTTTCAACCGTTTGGCACCATTTTTGAGTGAATTGCCGAAAGTCAGATTTTTGATGAAATTGTGACCCCGGCGCTTAGGGATTTTTTCAAAAAAATATTTTTCTGCCGGTTAAGTTGTTGATGGCTGATTTTTTGTCCTGTGATAAAAAGCCTTCTGTTTCGACCGCAAAACCTTTCAGGGGAGCATTTTCAACCGTTTGGCACCATTTTTGAGTGAATTGCCGAAAGTCAGATTTTTGATGAAATTGTGACCCCGGGGCTTAGGGATTTTTTCAAAAAAATCTTTTTCTGCCGGTTAAGTTGTCGAGGGCTGATTTCTTGTCCTGTGATAAAAAGCCTTCTGTTTCCATCGCCAAACCTTTCAGGGGAGCATTTTCAACCGTTTGGCACCATTTTTGAGTGAATTGCCGAAAGTCAGATTTTTGATGAAATTGTGACCCCGGGGCTTAGGGATTTTTTGAAAATAATCTTTTTCTGCCGGTTAAGTTGTTGAGGGCTGATTTCTTATCCTGTGATAAAAAGCCTTCTGTTTCCATCGCCAAACCTTTCAGGGGAGCATTTTCAACCGTTTGGCACCATTTTTGAGTGAATTGCCGAAAGTCAGATTTTTGATGAAATTGTGACCCCGGCGCTTAGGGATTTTTTCAAAAAATATTTTTCTGCCGGTTAAGTTGTTGATGGCTGATTTTTTGTCCTGTGATAAAAAGCCTTCTGTTTCGACCGCAAAACCTTTCAGGGGAGCATTTTCAACCGTTTGGCACCATTTTTGAGTGAATTGCCGAAAGTCAGATTTTTGATGAAATTGTGACCCTGGGGCTTAGGGATTTTTTCAAAAAAATCTTTTTCTGCCGGTTAAGTTGTCGAGGGCTGATTTCTTGTCCTGTGATAAAAAGCCTTCTGTTTCCATCGCCAAACCTTTCAGGGGAGCATTTGCAACCGTTTGGCACCATTTTTGAGTGAATTGCCGAAAGTCAGATTTTTGATGAAATTGTGACCCCGGGGCTTAGGGATTTTTCAAAAAAATCTTTTTCTGCCGGTTAAGTTTTTGAGGGCTGATTTCTTGTCCAGTGATAAAAAACCTTCCATTTCGACCGCCAAACCTCTCAGGGGAGCATTTGCAACCGTTTGGCACCATTTTTGAGTGAATTGCCAAAAGTCAGATTTTTGATGAAATTGTGACCCCGGGGCTTAGGGATTTTACAAAAAAATCTTTTTCTGCCGGTTAAGTTGTTGAGGGCTGATTTCTTGTCCAGTGATAAAAAAACCTTCCATTTCGACCGCCAAACCTCTCAGGGGAGCATTTGCAACCGTTTGGCACCATTTTTGAGTGAATTGCCAAAAGTCAGATTTTTGATGAAATTGTGACCCCGGGGCTTAGGGATTTTACAAAAAAATCTTTTTCTGCCGGTTAAGTTGTTGAGGGCTGATTTCTTGTCCAGTGATAAAAAAACCTTCCATTTCGATCGCCAAACCTCTCAGGGGAGCAGTTGCAACCGTTTGGCACCATTTTTGAGTGAATTGCCGAAAGTCAGATTTTTGATGAAATTGTGACCCCGGCGCTTAGGGATTTTTTCAAAAAAATCTTTTTCTGCCGGTTAAGTTGTTGATGGCTGATTTTTTGTCCTGTGATAAAAAGCCTTCTGTATCCATCGCCAAACCTCTCGGGGGAGCATATGCAACCGTTTGGCAACATTTTTGAGTGAATTGCCGAAAGTCAGATTTTTGATGAAATTGTGACCCCGGGGCTTAGGGATTTTTTCAAAAAAAACTTTTTCTGCCGGTTAAGTTGTTGAGGGCTGTTTTCTTGTCCTGTGTTAAAAAGCCTTCTGTTTCGACCGCAAAACCTTTCAGGGGAGAATTTCAACCGTTTGGCACCATTTTTGAGTGAATTGCCGAAAGTCAGATTTTTGATGAAATTGTGACCCCGGGGCTTAGGGATTTTTTCAAAAAAATCTTTTTCTGCCGGTTAAATTGTCGTGGGCTGATTTCTTGTCCTGTGATAAAAAGCCTTCTGTTTCCATCGCCAAACCTATCAGGGGAGCATTTTCAACCGTTTGGCACCATTTTTGAGTGAATTGCCAAAAGTCAGATTTTTGATGAAATTGTGACCCCGGAGCTTAGGGATTTTTTCAAAAAATTCTTTTTCTGCCGGTTAAGTTGTCGAGGGCTGATTTCTTGTCCTGTGATAAAAAGCCTTCTGTTTCCATCGCCAAACCTCTCAGAGGAGCATTTGCAACCGTTTGGCACCATTTTTGAGTGAATTGCCGAAAGTCAGATTTTTGATGAAATTGTGACCCCGGGGCTTAGGGATTTTTTTCAAAAAAATCTTTTTCTGCCGGTTACGTTGTTGAGCGCTGATTTCTTGTCCTGTGTTTAAAAGCCTTCTGTTTCGACTGCCAAACCTTTCAGGGGAGCATTTTCAACCGTTTGGCACCATTTTTGAGTGAATTGCCGAAAGTCAGATTTTTGATGAAATTGTGACCCCGGCGCTTAGGGATTTTTTCAAAAAAATATTTTTCTACCGGTTAAGTTGTTGATGGCTGATTTTTTGTCCTGTGATAAAAAGCCTTCTGTATCCATCGCCAAACCTCTCGGGGGAGCATTTTCAACCGTTTGGCACCATTTTTGAGTGAATTGCCGAAAGTCAGATTTTTGATGAAATTGTGACCCCGGGGCTTAAGGATTTTTTCAAAAAAATCTTTTTCTGCCGGTTAAGTTGTCGAGGGCTGATTTCTTGTCCTGTCATAAAAAGCCTTCTGTTTCCATCGCCAAACCTATCAGGGGAGCATTTTCAACCGTTTGGCACCATTTTTGAGTGAATTGCCAAAAGTCAGATTTTTGATGAAATTGTGACCCCGGAGCTTAGGGATTTTTTCAAAAAATTCTTTTTCTGCCGGTTAAGTTGTCGAGGGCTGATTTCTTGTCCTGTGATAAAAAGCCTTCTGTTTCCATCGCCAAACCTTTCAGGGGAGCATTTTCAACCGTTTGGCACAATTTTTGAGTGAATTGCCGAAAGTCAGATTTTTGATGAAATTGTGACCCCGGGGCTTAGGGTATTTTCAAAAAAATCTTTTTCTGCCGGTTAAGTTGTTGAGGGCTGATTTCTTGTCCAGTGATAAAAAACCTTCCATTTCGACCGCCAAACCTCTCAGGGGAGCAGTTGCAACCGTTTGGCACCATTTTTGAGTGAATTGCCGAAAGTCAGATTTTTGATGAAATTGTGACCCCGGCGCTTAGGGATTTTTTCAAAAAAATCTTTTTCTGCCGGTTAAGTTGTTGATGGCTGATTTTTTGTCCTGTGATAAAAAGCCTTCTGTATCCATCGCCAAACCTCTCGGGGGAGCATATGCAACCGTTTGGCAACATTTTTGAGTGAATTGCCGAAAGTCAGATTTTTGATGAAATTGTGACCCCGGGGCTTAGGGATTTTTTCAAAAAAAACTTTTTCTGCCGGTTAAGTTGTTGAGGGCTGTTTTCTTGTCCTGTGTTAAAAAGCCTTCTGTTTCGACCGCAAAACCTTTCAGGGAGAATTTCAACCGTTTGGCACCATTTTTGAGTGAATTGCCGAAAGTCAGATTTTTGATGAAATTGTGACCCCGGGGCTTAGGGATTTTTTCAAAAAAATCTTTTTCTGCCGGTTAAGTTGTCGAGGGCTGATTTCTTGTCCTGTGATAAAAAGCCTTCTGTTTCCATCGCCAAACCTATCAGGGGAGCATTT
This sequence comes from Podarcis tiliguerta, assembly GCF_965153285.1. NCBI lineage: Eukaryota > Metazoa > Chordata > Lepidosauria > Squamata > Lacertidae > Podarcis > Podarcis tiliguerta. The sequence continues at coordinate 8,462 of NW_028148581.1, read as the reverse complement.
TCAACCGTTTGGCACCATTTTTGAGTGAATTGCCAAAAGTCAGATTTTTGATGAAATTGTGACCCCGGAGCTTAGGGATTTTTTCAAAAAATTCTTTTTCTGCCGGTTAAGTTGTCGAGGGCTGATTTCTTGTCCTGTGATAAAAAGCCTTCTGTTTCCATCGCCAAACCTCTCAGAGGAGCATTTGCAACCGTTTGGCACCATTTTTGAGTGAATTGCCGAAAGTCAGATTTTTGATGAAATTGTGACCCCGGGGCTTAGGGATTTTTTTCAAAAAAATCTTTTTCTGCCGGTTACGTTGTTGAGCGCTGATTTCTTGTCCTGTGTTTAAAAGCCTTCTGTTTCGACTGCCAAACCTTTCAGGGGAGCATTTTCAACCGTTTGGCACCATTTTTGAGTGAATTGCCGAAAGTCAGATTTTTGATGAAATTGTGACCCCGGCGCTTAGGGATTTTTTCAAAAAAATATTTTTCTACCGGTTAAGTTGTTGATGGCTGATTTTTTGTCCTGTGATAAAAAGCCTTCTGTATCCATCGCCAAACCTCTCGGGGGAGCATATGCAACCGTTTGACAACATTTTTGAGTGAATTGCCGAAAGTCAGATTTTTGATGAAATTGTGACCCCGGGGCTTAGGGATTTTTCAAAAAAATCTTTTTCTGCCGGTTAAGTTGTTGAGGGCTGATTTCTTGTCCAGTGATAAAAAACCTTCCGTTTCGACCGCCAAACCTCTCAGGGGAGCATTTTCAACCGTTTTGCACCATTTTTGAGTGAATTGCCGAAAGTCAGATTTTTGATGAAATTGTGACCCCGGGGCTTAGGGATTTTTTTAAAAAAAACTTTTTCTGCCAGTTAAGTTGTTGAGGGCTGATTTCTTCTCCTGTGATAAAAAACCTTCCATTTCGACCGCCAAACCTCTCAAGGGAGCATTTTCAACCGTTTGGCACCATTTTTGAGTGAATTGCCGAAAGTCAGATTTTTGATGAAATTGTGACCCCGGGGCTTAGGGATTTTTCAAAAAAATCTTTTTCTGCCGGTTAAGTTGTTGAGGGCTGATTTCTTGTCCAGTGATAAAAAACCTTCCATTTCGACCGCCAAACCTCTCAGGGGAGCGTTTGCAACCGTTTGGCACCATTTTTGAGTGAATTGTCGAAAGTCAGATTTTTGATGAAATTGTGACCCCGGGGCTTAGGGATTTTTTGAAAATAATCTTTTTCTGCCGGTTAAGTTGTTGAGGGCTGATTTCTTATCCTGTGATAAAAAGCCTTCTGTTTCCATCGCCAAACCTTTCAGGGGAGCATTTTCAACCGTTTGGCACCATTTTTGAGTGAATTGCCAAAAGTCAGAGTTTTGATGAAATTGTGACCCCGGGGCTTAGGGATTTTTTGAAAATAATCTTTTTCTGCCGGTTAAGTTGTTGAGGGCTGATTTCTTATCCTGTGATAAAAAGCCTTCTGTTTCCATCGCCAAACCTTTCAGGGGAGCATTTTCAACCGTTTGGCACCATTTTTGAGTGAATTGCCGAAAGTCAGATTTTTGATGAAATTGTGACCCCGGCGCTTAGGGATTTTTTCAAAAAAATATTTTTCTGCCGGTTAAGTTGTTGATGGCTGATTTTTTGTCCTGTGATAAAAAGCCTTCTGTTTCGACCGCAAAACCTTTCAGGGGAGCATTTTCAACCGTTTGGCACCATTTTTGAGTGAATTGCCGAAAGTCAGATTTTTGATGAAATTGTGACCCCGGGGCTTAGGGATTTTTCAAAAAAATCTTTTTCTGCCGGTTAAGTTGTTGAGGGCTGATTTCTTGTCCAGTGATAAAAAACCTTCCGTTTCGACCGCCAAACCTCTCAGGGGAGCATTTTCAACCGTTTGGCACCATTTTTGAGTGAATTGCCGAAAGTCAGATTTTTGATGAAATTGTGACCCCGGGGCTTAGGGATTTTTTTAAAAAAAACTTTTTCTGCCAGTTAAGTTGTTGAGGGCTGATTTCTTCTCCTGTGATAAAAAACCTTCCATTTCGACCGCCAAACCTCTCAGGGGAGCATTTTCAACCGTTTGGCACCATTTTTGAGTGAATTGTCGAAAGTCAGATTTTTGATGAAATTGTGACCCCGGGGCTTAGGGATTTTTTGAAAATAATCTTTTTCTGCCGGTTAAGTTGTTGAGGGCTGATTTCTTATCCTGTGATAAAAAGCCTTCTGTTTCCATCGCCAAACCTTTCAGGGGAGCATTTTCAACCGTTTGGCACCATTTTTGAGTGAATTGCCGAAAGTCAGATTTTTGATGAAATTGTGACCCCGGCGCTTAGGGATTTTTTCAAAAAAATATTTTTCTGCCGGTTAAGTTGTTGATGGCTGATTTTTTGTCCTGTGATAAAAAGCCTTCTGTTTCGACCGCAAAACCTTTCAGGGGAGCATTTTCAACCGTTTGGCACCATTTTTGAGTGAATTGCCGAAAGTCAGAGTTTTGATGAAATTGTGACCCCGGGGCTTAGGGATTTTTTGAAAATAATCTTTTTCTGCCGGTTAAATTGTTGAGGGCTGATTTCTTATCCTGTGATAAAAAGCCTTCTGTTTCCATCGCCAAACCTTTCAGGGGAGCATTTTCAACCGTTTGGCACCATTTTTGAGTGAATTGCCGAAAGTCAGATTTTTGATGAAATTGTGACCCCGGCGCTTAGGGATTTTTTCAAAAAAATATTTTTCTGCCGGTTAAGTTGTTGATGGCTGATTTTTTGTCCTGTGATAAAAAGCCTTCTGTTTCGACCGCAAAACCTTTCAGGGGAGCATTTTCAACCGTTTGGCACCATTTTTGAGTGAATTGCCGAAAGTCAGATTTTTGATGAAATTGTGACCCCGGGGCTTAGGGATTTTTTCAAAAAAATCTTTTTCTGCCGGTTAAGTTGTCGAGGGCTGATTTCTTGTCCTGTGATAAAAAGCCTTCTGTTTCCATCGCCAAACCTTTCAGGGGAGCATTTGCAACCGTTTGGCACCATTTTTGAGTGAATTGCCGAAAGTCAGATTTTTCATGAAATTGTGACCCCGGGGCTTAGGGATTTTTCAAAAAAATCTTTTTCTGCCGGTTAAGTTTTTGAGGGCTGATTTCTTGTCCAGTGATAAAAAACCTTCCATTTCGACCGCCAAACCTCTCAGGGGAGCATTTGCAACCGTTTGGCACCATTTTTGAGTGAATTGCCGAAAGTCAGATTTTTGATGAAATTGTGACCCCGGGGCTTAGGGATTTTTCAAAAAAATCTTTTTCTGCCGGTTAAGTTGTTGAGGGCTGATTTCTTGTCCAGTGATAAAAAACCTTCCGTTTCGACCGCCAAACCTCTCAGGGGAGCATTTTCAACCGTTTTGCACCATTTTTGAGTGAATTGCCGAAAGTCAGATTTTTGATGAAATTGTGACCCCGGGGCTTAGGGATTTTTTTAAAAAAAACTTTTTCTGCCGGTTAAGTTGTTGAGGGCTGATTTCTTGTCCTGTGATAAAAAGCCTTCTGTTTCCATCGCCAAACCTTTCAGGGGAGCATTTTCAACCGTTTGGCACCATTTTTGAGTGAATTGCCGAAAGTCAGATTTTTGATGAAATTGTGACCCCGGGGCTTAGGGATTTTTCAAAAAAATATTTTTCTGCCGGTTAAGTTGTTGAGGGCTGATTTCTTGTCCAGTGATAAAAAACCTTCCATTTCGACCGCCAAACCTCTCAGGGGAGCATTTGCAACCGTTTGGCACCATTTTTGAGTGAATTGTCGAAAGTCAGATTTTTCATGAAATTGTGACCCCGGGGCTTAGGGATTTTTTCAAAAAAATCTTTTTCTGCCGGTTAAGTTGTCGAGGGCTGATTTCTTGTCCTGTGATAAAAAGCCTTCTGTTTCCATCGCCAAACCTTTCAGGGGAGCATTTTCAACCGTTTGGCACCATTTTTGAGTGAATTGCCGAAAGTCAGATTTTTGATGAAATTGTGACCCCGGGGCTTAGGGATTTTTCAAAAAAATCTTTTTCTGCCGGTTAAGTTGTTGAGGGCTGATTTCTTGTCCAGTGATAAAAAACCTTCCATTTCGACCGCCAAACCTCTCAGGGGAGCATTTGCAACCGTTTGGCACCATTTTTGAGTGAATTGTCGAAAGTCAGATTTTTGATGAAATTGTGACCCCGGGGCTTAGGGATTTTTTGAAAATAATCTTTTTCTGCCGGTTAAGTTGTTGAGGGCTGATTTCTTATCCTGTGATAAAAAGCCTTCTGTTTCCATCGCCAAACCTTTCAGGGGAGCATTTTCAACCGTTTGGCACCATTTTTGAGTGAATTGCCGAAAGTCAGATTTTTGATGAAATTGTGACCCCGGCGCTTAGGGATTTTTTCAAAAAAAATATTTTTCTGCCGGTTAAGTTGTTGATGGCTGATTTTTTGTCCTGTGATAAAAAGCCTTCTGTTTCGACCGCAAAACCTTTCAGGGGAACATTTTCAACCGTTTGGCACCATTTTTGAGTGAATTGCCGAAAGTCAGATTTTTGATGAAATTGTGACCCTGGGGCTTAGGGATTTTTTCAAAAAAATCTTTTTCTGCCGGTTAAGTTGTCGAGGGCTGATTTCTTGTCCTGTGATAAAAAGCCTTCTGTTTCCATCGCCAAACCTTTCAGGGGAGCATTTGCAACCGTTTGGCACCATTTTTGAGTGAATTGCCGAAAGTCAGATTTTTGATGAAATTGTGACCCCGGGGCTTAGGGATTTTTTCAAAAAAATCTTTTTCTGCCGGTTAAGTTTTTGAGGGCTGATTTCTTGTCCAGTGATAAAAAACCTTCCATTTCGACCGCCAAACCTCTCAGGGGAGCATTTGCAACCGTTTGGCACCATTTTTGAGTGAATTGCCGAAAGTCAGATTTTTGATGAAATTGTGACCCCGGGGCTTAGGGATTTTACAAAAAAATCTTTTTCTGCCGGTTAAGTTGTTGAGGGCTGATTTCTTGTCCAGTGATAAAAAAACCTTCCATTTCGATCGCCAAACCTCTCAGGGGAGCATTTGCAACCGTTTGGCAGCATTTTTGAGTGAATTGTCGAAAGTCAGATTTTTGATGAAATTGTGACCCCGGGGCTTAGGGATTTTTTTCAAAAAAATCTTTTTCTGCCGGTTACGTTGTTGAGGGCTGATTTCTTGTCTTGTGTTTAAAAGCCTTCTGTTTCGACTGCCAAACCTTTCAGGGGAGCATTTTCAACCGTTTGGCACCATTTTTGAGTGAATTGCCGAAAGTCAGATTTTTGATGAAATTGTGACCCCGGCGCTTAGGGATTTTTTCGAAAAAAATATTTTTCTACCGGTTAAGTTGTTGATGGCTGATTTTTTGTCCTGTGATAAAAAGCCTTCTGTATCCATCGCCAAACCTCTCGGGGGAGCATATGCAACCGTTTGGCAACATTTTTGAGTGAATTGCCGAAAGTCAGATTTTTGATGAAATTGTGACCCCGGGGCTTAGGGATTTTTTCAAAAAAAACTTTTTCTGCCGGTTAAGTTGTTGAGGGCTGTTTTCTTGTCCTGTGTTAAAAAGCCTTCTGTTTCGACCGCAAAACCTTTCAGGGGAGCATTTTCAACCGTTTGGCACCATTTTTGAGTGAATTGCCGAAAGTCAGATTTTTGATGAAATTGTGACCCCGGGGCTTAGGGATTTTTTGAAAAAAATCTTTTTCTGCCGGTTAAGTTGTCGAGGGCTGATTTCTTGTCCTGTGATAAAAAGCCTTCTGTTTCCATCGCCAAACCTATCAGGGGAGCATTTTCAACCGTTTGGCACCATTTTTGAGTGAATTGCCAAAAGTCAGATTTTTGATGAAATTGTGACCCCGGAGCTTAGGGATTTTTTCAAAAAATTCTTTTTCTGCTGGTTAAGTTGTCGAGGGCTGATTTCTTGTCCAGTGATAAAAAACCGTCCATTTCGACCGCCAAACCTTTCAGGGGAGCATTTTCAACCGTTTGGCACCATTTTTGAGTGAATTGCCGAAAGTCAGATTTTTGATGAAATTGTGACCCCGGGGCTTAGGGATTTTTCAAAAAAATCTTTTTCTGCCGGTTAAGTTGTTGAGGGCTGATTTCTTGTCCAGTGATAAAAAACCTTCCGTTTCGACCGCCAAACCTCTCAGGGGAGCATTTGCAACCGTTTGGCACCATTTTTGAGTGAATTGCCGAAAGTCAGATTTTTGATGAAATTGTGACCCCGGGGCTTAGGGATTTTTTTAAAAAAAACTTTTTCTGCCGGTTAAGTTGTTGAGGGCTGATTTTTTGTCCTGTGATAAAAAGCCTTCTGTTTCCATCGCCAAACCTTTCAGGGGAGCATTTTCAACCGTTTGGCACCATTTTTGAGTGAATTGCCGAAAGTCAGATTTTTGATGAAATTGTGACCCCGGGGCTTAGGGATTTTTCAAAAAAATCTTTTTCTGCCGGTTAAGTTGTTGAGGGCTGATTTCTTGTCCAGTGATAAAAAACCTTCCATTTCGACCGCCAAACCTCTCAGGGGAGCATTTGCAACCGTTTGGCACCATTTTTGAGTGAATTGTCGAAAGTCAGATTTTTGATGAAATTGTGACCCCGGGGCTTAGGGATTTTTTGAAAATAATCTTTTTCTGCCGGTTAAGTTGTTGAGGGCTGATTTCTTATCCTGTGATAAAAAGCCTTCTGTTTCCATCGCCAAACCTTTCAGGGGAGCATTTTCAACCGTTTGGCACCATTTTTGAGTGAATTGCCGAAAGTCAGATTTTTGATGAAATTGTGACCCCGGCGCTTAGGGATTTTTTCAAAAAAAATATTTTTCTGCCGGTTAAGTTGTTGATGGCTGATTTTTTGTCCTGTGATAAAAAGCCTTCTGTTTCGACCGCAAAACCTTTCAGGGGAGCATTTGCAACCGTTTGGCACCATTTTTGAGTGAATTGCCGAAAGTCAGATTTTTGATGAAATTGTGACCCTGGGGCTTAGGGATTTTTTCAAAAAAATCTTTTTCTGCCGGTTAAGTTGTCGAGGGCTGATTTCTTGTCCTGTGATAAAAAGCCTTCTGTTTCCATCGCCAAACCTTTCAGGGGAGCATTTGCAACCGTTTGGCACCATTTTTGAGTGAATTGCCGAAAGTCAGATTTTTGATGAAATTGTGACCCCGGGGCTTAGGGATTTTTTCAAAAAAATCTTTTTCTGCCGGTTAAGTTTTTGAGGGCTGATTTCTTGTCCAGTGATAAAAAACCTTCCATTTCGACCGCCAAACCTCTCAGGGGAGCATTTGCAACCGTTTGGCACCATTTTTGAGTGAATTGCCGAAAGTCAGATTTTTGATGAAATTGTGACCCCGGGGCTTAGGGATTTTACAAAAAAATCTTTTTCTGCCGGTTAAGTTGTTGAGGGCTGATTTCTTGTCCAGTGATAAAAAAACCTTCCATTTCGATCGCCAAACCTCTCAGGGGAGCGTTTGAAACCGTTTGGCAGCATTTTTGAGTGAATTGTCGAAAGTCAGATTTTTGATGAAATTGTGACCCCGGGGCTTAGGGATTTTTTTCAAAAAAATCTTTTTCTGCCGGTTACGTTGTTGAGGGCTGATTTCTTGTCTTGTGTTTAAAAGCCTTCTGTTTCGACTGCCAAACCTTTCAGGGGAGCATTTTCAACCGTTTGGCACCATTTTTGAGTGAATTGCCGAAAGTCAGATTTTTGATGAAATTGTGACCCCGGCGCTTAGGGATTTTTTCGAAAAAAATATTTTTCTACCGGTTAAGTTGTTGATGGCTGATTTTTTGTCCTGTGATAAAAAGCCTTCTGTATCCATCGCCAAACCTCTCGGGGGAGCATATGCAACCGTTTGGCAACATTTTTGAGTGAATTGCCGAAAGTCAGATTTTTGATGAAATTGTGACCCCGGGGCTTAGGGATTTTTTCAAAAAAAACTTTTTCTGCCGGTTAAGTTGTTGAGGGCTGTTTTCTTGTCCTGTGTTAAAAAGCCTTCTGTTTCGACCGCAAAACCTTTCAGGGGAGCATTTTCAACCGTTTGGCACCATTTTTGAGTGAATTGCCGAAAGTCAGATTTTTGATGAAATTGTGACCCCGGGGCTTAGGGATTTTTTGAAAAAAATCTTTTTCTGCCGGTTAAGTTGTCGAGGGCTGATTTCTTGTCCTGTGATAAAAAGCCTTCTGTTTCCATCGCCAAACCTATCAGGGGAGCATTTTCAACCGTTTGGCACCATTTTTGAGTGAATTGCCAAAAGTCAGATTTTTGATGAAATTGTGACCCCGGAGCTTAGGGATTTTTTCAAAAAATTCTTTTTCTGCTGGTTAAGTTGTCGAGGGCTGATTTCTTGTCCAGTGATAAAAAACCGTCCATTTCGACCGCCAAACCTTTCAGGGGAGCATTTTCAACCGTTTGGCACCATTTTTGAGTGAATTGCCGAAAGTCAGATTTTTGATGAAATTGTGACCCCGGGGCTTAGGGATTTTTCAAAAAAATAT
>NW_028148582.1:0-37739 GCF_965153285.1 Podarcis tiliguerta | reverse complement strand
AACTTTTTCGGTGGAAACAGATGGGTTTTAATCCTGGGAAACCGAATTAGCCCTCGACGTCTGAACAACTTTTTTGGAAAAAATCCCTAAGCCGCGCGGTCACAATTTCAGCAAAAATCTGACGTTCTGCAATTTAGTCAAAAATGGTGCCAAACTGTTGCAAACGATCCCCTGAAAGCTTTTTCGGTGGAAACAGTCGGGTTTTTATAATGGGAAACAGAATTAGCCCTCGACGTCTGAACACCTTTTTTTGAAAAAATCCCTAAGCCGCTCGGTCACAATTTCAGCAAAAATCTGACGTTCTGCAATTCACTCAAAAATGGTGCCAAAATGTTGCAAACGATCCCGTGAAAGCTTTTTCGGTGGAAACAGATGGGTTTTAATCCTGGGAAACAGAATTAGCCCTCGTCGTCTGAACACTTTTTTTTGAAAAAACCCCTAAGCCGCGCGGTCACAATTTCAGCAAAAATCTGACGTTCTGCAATTCAATCAAAAATGCTACCAAAGTGTTGCAAACGATCCCCTGAAAGCTTTTTCGGTGGAAACAGATGGGTTTTTATCATGGGAAACAGAATTAGCCCTCGACGTCTGAACAACTTTTTTTGAAAAAATCCCTAAGCCGCGCGGTCACAATTTCAGCAAAAATCTGACGTTCTGCAATTCACTCAAAAATGGTGCCACACTGTTGCAAACCATCCCCTGAAAGCTTTTTCGGTGGAAACAGATGGGTTTTTATCATGGGAAACAGAATTAGCCATCGACGTCTGAACAACTTTTTTTGAAAAAATCCCTAAGCCGCGCGGTCACAATTTCAGCAAAAATCTGACGTTCTGCAATTTAGTAAAAAATGGTGCCACACTGTTGCAAACCATCCCCTGAAAGCTTTTTCGGTGGAAACAGATGGGTTTTAATCCTGGGAAACAGAATTAGCCCTCGTCGTCTGAACACCTTTTTTTGAAAAAATCCCTAAGCCGCGCGGTCACAATTTCAGCAAAAATCTAACGTTCTGCAATTCAATCAAAAATGGTGCCAAACTGTTGCAAACGATCCCCTGAAAGCTTTTTCGGTGGAAACAGATGGGTTTTAATCCTGGGAAACAGAATTAGCCCTTGACGTCTGGACAACTTTTTTTGAAAAAATCCCTAAGCCGCGCGGTCACAATTTCAGCAAAAATCTGACGTTCTGCAATTCAATCAAAAATGGTGCCAAACTGTTGCAAACGATCCCCTGAAAGCTTTTTCGGTGGAAACAGATGGGTTTTAATCCTGGGAAACAGAATCAGCCCTCGACGTCTGGACAACTTTTTTTGAAAAAATCCCTAAGCCGCGCGGTCACAATTTCAGCAAAAATCTGACGTTCTGCAATTCACTCAAAAATGCTACCAAAGTGTTGCAAACGATCCCCTGAAAGCTTTTTCGGTGGAAACAGATGGGTTTTTATCATGGGAAACAGATTTAGCCCTCGACGTCTGAACAACTTTTTTTGAAAAAATCCCTAAGCCGCGCGGTCACAATTTCAGCAAAAATCTGACGTTCTGCAATTCACTCAAAAATGGTGCCACACTGTTGCAAACCATCCCCTGAATGCTTTTTCGGTGGAAACAGATGGGTTTTTATCATGGGAAACAGAATTAGCCCTCGACGTCTGCACACCTTTTTTTGAAAAAATCCCTAAGCCGCGCGGTCACAATTTCAGCAAAAATCTGACGTTCTGCAATACACTCAAAAATGGTGCAAAAATGTTGCAAACGATCCCCTGAAACTTTTTCGGTGGAAACAGATGGGTTTTAATCCCGGGAAACCGAATTAGCCCTCGACGTCTGAACAACTTTTTTTGAAAAAATCCCTAAGCCGCGCGGTCACAATTTCAGCAAAAATCTGACGTTCTGCAATTCACTCAAAAATGGTGCCAAACTGTTGCAAACGATCCCCTGAAAGCTTTTTCGGTGGAAACAGATGGGTTTTAATCCTGGGAAACAGAATTAGCCCTCGACGTCTGGACAACTTTTTTTGAAAAAATCCCTTAGCCGCGCGGCCACAATTTCAGCAAAAATCTGACGTTCTGCAATTTAGTCAAAAATGGTGCCAAACTGTTGCAAACGATCCCCTGAAAGCTTTTTCGGTGGAAACAGATGGGTTTTAATCCTGGGAAACAGAATTAGCCCTCGACGTCTGGACAACTTTTTTTGAAAAAATCCCTAAGCCGCGCGGTCACAATTTCAGCAAAAATCTGACGTTCTGCAATTTAGTCAAAAATGGTGCCAAACTCTTGCAAACAATCCCCTGAAAGCTTTTACGGTGGAAACAGATGGGTTTTAATCCTGGGAAACAGAATCAGCCCTCGACGTCTGGACAACTTTTTTTGAAAAAATCCCTAAGCCGTGCGGTCACAATTTCAGCAAAAATCTGACGTTCTGCAATTCACTCAAAAATGCTACCAGTGTTGCAAACGATCCCCTGAAAGCTTTTTCGGTGGAAACAGATGGGTTTTTATCATGGGAAACAGAATTAGCCCTCGACGTCTGCACACCTTTTTTTGAAAAAATCCCTAAGCCGCGCGGTCACAATTTCAGCAAAAATCTGACGTTCTGCAATACACTCAAAAATGGTGCAAAAATGTTGCAAACGATCCCCTGAAACTTTTTCGGTGGAAACAGATGGGTTTTAATCCCGGGAAACCGAATTAGCCCTCGACGTCTAAACAACTTTTTTTGAAAAAATCCCTAAGCCGCGCGGTCACAATTTCAGCAAAAATCTGACGTTCTGCAATTCACTCAAAAATGGTGCCAAACTGTTGCAAACGATCCCATGAAACTTTTTCGGTGGAAACAGATGGGTTTTAATCCTGGGAAACAGAATTAGCCCTCGACGTCTGGAAAACTTTTTTTGAAAAAATCCCTAAGCCACGCGGTCACAATTTCAGCAAAAATCTGACGTTCTGCAATTAATTAAAAAATGGTGCCAAACTGTTGCAAACGATCCCCTGAAAGCTTTTTTGGTGGAAACAAATGGGTTTTAATCCTGGGAAACAGAATTAGCCCTTGACGTCTGGACAACTTTTTTTGAAAAAATCCCTAAGCCGCGCGGTCACAATTTCAGCAAAAATCTGACGTTCTGCAATTCAATCAAAAATGGTGCCAAACTGTTGCAAACGATCCCCTGAAAGCTTTTTCGGTGGAAACAGATGGGTTTTAATCCTGGGAAACAGAATTAGCCCTCGACGTCTGGACAACTTTTTTTGAAAAAATCCCTAAGCCGCGCGGCCACAATTTCAGCAAAAATCTGACGTTCTGCAATTTAGTCAAAAATGGTGCCAAACTGTTGCAAACGATCCCCTGAAAGCTTTTTCGGTGGAAACAGATGGGTTTTAATCCTGGGAAACAGAATTAGCCCTCGACGTCTGGACAACTTTTTTTGAAAAAATCCCTAAGCCGCGCGGTCACAATTTCAGCAAAAATCTGACGTTCTGCAATTTAGTCAAAAATGGTGCCAAACTCTTGCAAACAATCCCCTGAAAGCTTTTACGGTGGAAACAGATGGGTTTTAATCCTGGGAAACAGAATCAGCCCTCGACGTCTGGACAACTTTTTTTGAAAAAATCCCTAAGCCGTGCGGTCACAATTTCAGCAAAAATCTGACGTTCTGCAATTCACTCAAAAATGCTACCAGTGTTGCAAACGATCCCCTGAAAGCTTTTTCGGTGGAAACAGATGGGTTTTTATCATGGGAAACAGAATTAGCCCTCGACGTCTGCACACCTTTTTTTGAAAAAATCCCTAAGCCGCGCGGTCACAATTTCAGCAAAAATCTGACGTTCTGCAATACACTCAAAAATGGTGCAAAAATGTTGCAAACGATCCCCTGAAACTTTTTCGGTGGAAACAGATGGGTTTTAATCCCGGGAAACCGAATTAGCCCTCGACGTCTAAACAACTTTTTTTGAAAAAATCCCTAAGCCGCGCGGTCACAATTTCAGCAAAAATCTGACGTTCTGCAATTCACTCAAAAATGGTGCCAAACTGTTGCAAACGATCCCATGAAACTTTTTCGGTGGAAACAGATGGGTTTTAATCCTGGGAAACAGAATTAGCCCTCGACGTCTGGAAAACTTTTTTTGAAAAAATCCCTAAGCCACGCGGTCACAATTTCAGCAAAAATCTGACGTTCTGCAATTAATTAAAAAATGGTGCCAAACTGTTGCAAACGATCCCCTGAAAGCTTTTTGGGTGGAAACAAATGGGTTTTAATCCTGGGAAACAGAATTAGCCCTTGACGTCTGGACAACTTTTTTTGAAAAAATCCCTAAGCCGCGCGGTCACAATTTCAGCAAAAATCTGACGTTCTGCAATTCAATCAAAAATGGTGCCAAACTGTTGCAAACGATCCCCTGAAAGCTTTTTCGGTGGAAACAGATGGGTTTTAATCCTGGGAAACAGAATCAGCCCTCGACGTCTGGACAACTTTTTTTGAAAAAATCCCTAAGCCGCGCGGTCACAATTTCAGCAAAAATCTGACGTTCTGCAATTCACTCAAAAATGCTACCAAAGTGTTGCAAACGATCCCCTGAAAGCTTTTTCGGTGGAAACAGATGGGTTTTTATCATGGGAAACAGATTTAGCCCTCGACGTCTGAACAACTTTTTTTGAAAAAATCCCTAAGCCGCGCGGTCACAATTTCAGCAAAAATCTGACGTTCTGCAATTCACTCAAAAATGGTGCCACACTGTTGCAAACCATCCCCTGAATGCTTTTTCGGTGGAAACAGATGGGTTTTTATCATGGGAAACAGAATTAGCCCTCGACGTCTGCACACCTTTTTTTGAAAAAATCCCTAAGCCGCGCGGTCACAATTTCAGCAAAAATCTGACGTTCTGCAATACACTCAAAAATGGTGCAAAAATGTTGCAAACGATCCCCTGAAACTTTTTCGGTGGAAACAGATGGGTTTTAATCCCGGGAAACCGAATTAGCCCTCGACGTCTAAACAACTTTTTTTGAAAAAATCCCTAAGCCGCGCGGTCACAATTTCAGCAAAAATCTGACGTTCTGCAATTCACTCAAAAATGGTGCCAAACTGTTGCAAACGATCCCATGAAACTTTTTCGGTGGAAACAGATGGGTTTTAATCCTGGGAAACAGAATTAGCCCTCGACGTCTGGACAACTTTTTTTGAAAAAATCCCTTAGCCGCGCGGCCACAATTTCAGCAAAAATCTGACGTTCTGCAATTTAGTCAAAAATGGTGCCAAACTGTTGCAAACGATCCCCTGAAAGCTTTTTCGGTGGAAACAGATGGGTTTTAATCCTGGGAAACAGAATTAGCCCTCGACGTCTGGACAACTTTTTTTGAAAAAATCCCTAAGCCGCGCGGTCACAATTTCAGCAAAAATCTGACGTTCTGCAATTTAGTCAAAAATGGTGCCAAACTCTTGCAAACAATCCCCTGAAAGCTTTTACGGTGGAAACAGATGGGTTTTAATCCTGGGAAACAGAATCAGCCCTCGACGTCTGGACAACTTTTTTTGAAAAAATCCCTAAGCCGTGCGGTCACAATTTCAGCAAAAATCTGACGTTCTGCAATTCACTCAAAAATGCTACCAGTGTTGCAAACGATCCCCTGAAAGCTTTTTCGGTGGAAACAGATGGGTTTTTATCATGGGAAACAGAATTAGCCCTCGACGTCTGAAAAACTATTTTTGAAAAAATCCCTAAGCCGCGCGGTCACAATTTCAGCAAAAATCTGACGTTCTGCAATTCAATCAAAAATGGTGCCAAACTGTTGCAAACGATCCCATGAAACTTTTTCGGTGGAAACAGATGGGTTTTAATCCTGGGAAACAGAATTAGCCCTTGACGTCTGGAAAACTTTTTTTGAAAAAATCCCTAAGCCACGCGGTCACAATTTCAGCAAAAATCTGACGTTCTGCAATTAATTAAAAAATGGTGCCAAACTGTTGCAAACGATCCCCTGAAAGCTTTTTTGGTGGAAACAAATGGGTTTTAATCCTGGGAAACAGAATTAGCCCTCGACGTCTGAACACCTTTTTTTGTAAAAATCCCTAAGCCGCGCGGTCACAATTTCAGCAAAAATCTGACGTTCTGCAATTAATTAAAAAATGGTGCCAAACTGTTGCAAACGATCCCCTGAAAGCTTTTTTGGTGGAAACAAATGGGTTTTAATCCTGGGAAACAGAATTAGCCCTCGACGTCTGAACACCTTTTTTTGAAAAAATCCCTAAGCCGTGCGGTCACAATTTCAGCAAAAATCTGACGTTCTTCAATTCACTCAAAAATGCTACCAAAGTGTTGCAAACGATCCCCTGAAAGCTTTTTCGGTGGAAACAGATGGGTTTTTATCATGGGAAACAGAATTAGCCCTCGACGTCTGAACAACTTTTTTTGAAAAAATCCCTAAGCCGCGCGGTCACAATTTCAGCAAAAATCTGACGTTCTGCAATTCACTCAAAAATGGTGCCACACTGTTGCAAACCATCCCCTGAAAGCTTTTTCGGTGGAAAGAGATGGGTTTTTATCATGGGAAACAGAATTAGCCATCGACGTCTGAACACCTTTTTTTGAAAAAATCCCTAAGCCGCGCGGTCACAATTTCAGCAAAAATCTGACGTTCTGCAATTTAGTCAAAAATGGTGCCACACTGTTGCAAACCATCCCCTGAAAGCTTTTTCGGTGGAAACAGATGGGTTTTAATCCTGGGAAACAGAATTAGCCCTCGTCGTCTGAACACCTTTTTTTGAAAAAATCCCTAAGCCGCGCGGTCACAATTTCAGCAAAAATCTAACGTTCTGCAATTCAATCAAAAATGGTGCCAAACTGTTGCAAACGATCCCCTGAAAGCTTTTTCGGTGGAAACAGATGGGTTTTAATCCTGGGAAACAGAATTAGCCCTTGACGTCTGGACAACTTTTTTTGAAAAAATCCCTAAGCCGCGCGGTCACAATTTCAGCAAAAATCTGACGTTCTGCAATTCAATCAAAAATGGTGCCAAACTGTTGCAAACGATCCCCTGAAAGCTTTTTCGGTGGAAACAGATGGGTTTTAATCCTGGGAAACAGAATCAGCCCTCGACGTCTGGACAACTTTTTTTGAAAAAATCCCTAAGCCGCGCGGTCACAATTTCAGCAAAAATCTGACGTTCTGCAATTCACTCAAAAATGCTACCAAAGTGTTGCAAACGATCCCCTGAAAGCTTTTTCGGTGGAAACAGATGGGTTTTTATCATGGGAAACAGATTTAGCCCTCGACGTCTGAACAACTTTTTTTGAAAAAATCCCTAAGCCGCGCGGTCACAATTTCAGCAAAAATCTGACGTTCTGCAATTCACTCAAAAATGGTGCCACACTGTTGCAAACCATCCCCTGAATGCTTTTTCGGTGGAAACAGATGGGTTTTTATCATGGGAAACAGAATTAGCCCTCGACGTCTGCACACCTTTTTTTGAAAAAATCCCTAAGCCGCGCGGTCACAATTTCAGCAAAAATCTGACGTTCTGCAATACACTCAAAAATGGTGCAAAAATGTTGCAAACGATCCCCTGAAACTTTTTCGGTGGAAACAGATGGGTTTTAATCCCGGGAAACCGAATTAGCCCTCGACGTCTGAACAACTTTTTTTGAAAAAATCCCTAAGCCGCGCGGTCACAATTTCAGCAAAAATCTGACGTTCTGCAATTCACTCAAAAATGGTGCCAAACTGTTGCAAACGATCCCATGAAACTTTTTCGGTGGAAACAGATGGGTTTTAATCCTGGGAAACAGAATTAGCCCTCGACGTCTGGACAACTTTTTTTGAAAAAATCCCTTAGCCGCGCGGCCACAATTTCAGCAAAAATCTGACGTTCTGCAATTTAGTCAAAAATGGTGCCAAACTGTTGCAAACGATCCCCTGAAAGCTTTTTCGGTGGAAACAGATGGGTTTTAATCCTGGGAAACAGAATTAGCCCTCGACGTCTGGACAACTTTTTTTGAAAAAATCCCTAAGCCGCGCGGTCACAATTTCAGCAAAAATCTGACGTTCTGCAATTTAGTCAAAAATGGTGCCAAACTCTTGCAAACAATCCCCTGAAAGCTTTTACGGTGGAAACAGATGGGTTTTAATCCTGGGAAACCGAATCAGCCCTCGACGTCTGGACAACTTTTTTTGAAAAAATCCCTAAGCCGTGCGGTCACAATTTCAGCAAAAATCTGACGTTCTGCAATTCACTCAAAAATGCTACCAGTGTTGCAAACGATCCCCTGAAAGCTTTTTCGGTGGAAACAGATGGGTTTTTATCATGGGAAACAGAATTAGCCCTCGACGTCTGAAAAACTTTTTTTGAAAAAATCCCTAAGCCGCGCGGTCACAATTTCAGCAAAAATCTGACGTTCTGCAATTCAATCAAAAATGGTGCCAAACTGTTGCAAACGATCCCATGAAACTTTTTCGGTGGAAACAGATGGGTTTTAATCCTGGGAAACAGAATTAGCCCTTGACGTCTGGAAAACTTTTTTTGAAAAAATCCCTAAGCCACGCGGTCACAATTTCAGCAAAAATCTGACGTTCTGCAATTAATTAAAAAATGGTGCCAAACTGTTGCAAACGATCCCCTGAAAGCTTTTTTGGTGGAAACAAATGGGTTTTAATCCTGGGAAACAGAATTAGCCCTTGACGTCTGGACAACTTTTTTTGAAAAAATCCCTAAGCCGCGCGGTCACAATTTCAGCAAAAATCTGACGTTCTGCAATTCACTCAAAAATGGTGCCAAACTGTTGCAAACGATCCCCTGAAAGCTTTTTCGGTGGAAACAGATGGGTTTTAATCCTGGGAAACAGAATCAGCCCTCGACGTCTGGACAACTTTTTTTGAAAAAATCCCTAAGCCGCGCGGTCACAATTTCAGCAAAAATCTGACGTTCTGCAATTCACTCAAAAATGCTACCAAAGTGTTGCAAACGATCCCCTGAAAGCTTTTTCGGTGGAAACAGATGGGTTTTTATCATGGGAAACAGAATTAGCCCTCGACGTCTGCACACCTTTTTTTGAAAAAATCCCTAAGCCGCGCGGTCACAATTTCAGCAAAAATCTGACGTTCTGCAATACACTCAAAAATGGTGCCACACTGTTGCAAACCATCCCCTGAAAGCTTTTTCGGTGGAAACAGATGGGTTTTAATCCTGGGAAACAGAATTAGCCCTCGTCGTCTGAACACCTTTTTTTGAAAAAATCCCTAAGCCGCGCGGTCACAATTTCAGCAAAAATCTGACGTTCTGCAATTCAATCAAAAATGGTGCCACACTGTTGCAAACGATCCCCTGAAAGCTTTTTCGGTGGAAACAGATGGGTTTTAATCCTGGGAAACAGAATTAGCCCTTGACGTCTGGACAACTTTTTTTGAAAAAATCCCTAAGCCGCGCGGTCACAATTTCAGCAAAAATCTGACGTTCTGCAATTCACTCAAAAATGCTACCAAAGTGTTGCAAACGATCCCCTGAAAGCTTTTTCGGTGGAAACAGATGGGTTTTTATCATGGGAAACAGAATTAGCCCTCGACGTCTGAACAACTTTTTTTGAAAAAATCCCTAAGCCGCGCGGTCACAATTTCAGCAAAAATCTGACGTTCTGCAATTCACTCAAAAATGGTGCCACACTGTTGCAAACCATCCCCTGAATGCTTTTTCGGTGGAAACAGATGGGTTTTTATCATGGGAAACAGAATTAGCCCTCGACGTCTGCACACCTTTTTTTGAAAAAATCCCTAAGCCGCGCGGTCACAATTTCAGCAAAAATCTGACGTTCTGCAATTCACTCAAAAATGGTGCCAAAATGTTGCAAACAATCCCCTGAAACTTTTTCGGTGGAAACAGATGGGTTTTAATCCCGGGAAACCGAATTAGCCCTCGACGTCTAAACAACTTTTTTTGAAAAAATCCCTAAGCCGCGCGGTCACAATTTCAGCAAAAATCTGACGTTCTGCAATTCACTCAAAAATGGTGCCACACTGTTGGAAACCATCCCCTGAAAGCTTTTTCGGTGGAAACAGATGGGTTTTTATCATGGGAAACAGAATTAGCCCTTGAGGTCTGAACACCTTTTTTTGAAAAAAATCCCAAAGCCGCGCGGTCACAATTTCAGCAAAAATCTGACGTTCTGCAATTTAGTCAAAAATGGTGCCAAACTGTTGCAAACAATCCCCTGAAAGCTTTTTCGGTGGAAACAGATGGGTTTTAATCCTGGGAAACAGAATTATCCCTCGACGTCTGGACAACTTTTTTTGAAAAAATCCCTAAGCCGCGCGGTCACAATTTCAGCAAAAATCTGACGTTCTGCAATTTAGTCAAAAATGGTGCCAAACTGTTGCAAATGATCCCCTGAAAGCTTTTTCGGTGGAAACAGATGGGTTTTAATCCTGGGAAACAGAATCAGCCCTCGACGTTTGGACAACTTTTTTTGAAAAAATCCCTAAGCCGCGCGGTCACAATTTCAGCAAAAATCTGACGTTCTGCAATTCACTCAAAAATGCTACCAAAGTGTTGCAAACGATCCCCTGAAAGCTTTTTCGGTGGAAACAGATGGGTTTTTATCATGGGAAACAGAATTAGCCCTCGACGTCTGAACAACTTTTTTTGAAAAAATCCCTAAGCCGCGCGGTCACAATTTCAGCAAAAATCTGACGTTCTGCAATTCACTCAAAAATGCTACCAAAGTGTTGCAAACGATCCCCTGAAAGCTTTTACGGTGGAAAAAGATGGGTTTTTATCATGGGAAACAGAATTAGCCCTCGACGTCTGAACACCTTTTTTTCAAAAAATCCCTAAGCCGCACGGTCACAATTTCAGCAAAAATCTGACGTTCTGCAATTCAATCAAAAATGGTGCCAAAATGTTGCAAACGATCCCCTGAAACTTTTTCGGTGGAAACAGATGGGTTTTAATCCTGGGAAACAGAATTAGCCCTCGACGTCTGGACAATTTTTTTTGAAAAAATCCCTAAGCCGCGCGGTCACAATTTCAGCCAAAATCTGACGTTCTGCAATTTAGTCAAAAATGGTGCCAAACTCTTGCAAACCATCCCCTGAAAGCTTTTTCGGTGGAAAGAGATGTGTTTTTATCATGGGAAACAGAATTAGCCATCGACGTCTGAACAACTTTTTTTGAAAAAATCCCTAAGCCGCGCGGTCACAATTTCAGCAAAAATCTGACGTTCTGCAATTTAGTCAAAAATGGTGCCAAAATGTTGCAAACGATCCCCTGAAAGCTTTTTCGGTGGAAACAGATGGGTTTTAATCCTGGGAAACAGAATTAGCCCTCGTCGTCTGAACACTTTTTTTTGAAAAAACCCCTAAGCCGCGCGGTCACAATTTCAGCAAAAATCTGACGTTCTGCAATTCAATCAAAAATGGTGCCAAACTGTTGCAAACGATCCCCTGAAAGCTTTTTTGGTGGAAACAGATGGGTTTTAATCCTGGGAAACAGAATTAGCCCTTGACGTCTGGACAACTTTTTTTGAAAAAATCCCTAAGCCGCGCGGTCACAATTTCAGCAAAAATCTGACGTTCTGCAATTTAGTCAAAAATGGTGCCAAACTGTTGCAAACGATCCCCTGAAAGCTTTTTCGGTGGAAACAGATGGGTTTTAATCCTGGGAAACAGAATTAGCCCTCGACGTCTGGACAACTTTTTTTGAAAAAATCCCTAAGCCGCGCGGTCACAATTTCAGCAAAAATCTGACGTTCTGCAATTTAGTCAAAAATGGTGCCAAACTCTTGCAAACAATCCCCTGAAAGCTTTTACGGTGGAAACAGATGGGTTTTAATCCTGGGAAACAGAATCAGCCCTCGACGTCTGGACAACTTTTTTTGAAAAAATCCCTAAGCCGCGCGGTCACAATTTCAGCAAAAATCTGACGTTCTGCAATTTAGTAAAAAATGGTGCCACACTGTTGCAAACCATCCCCTGAAAGCTTTTTCGGTGGAAAGAGATGTGTTTTTATCATGGGAAACAGAATTAGCCATCGACGTCTGAACAACTTTTTTTGAAAAAATCCCTAAGCCGCGCGGTCACAATTTCAGCAAAAATCTGACGTTCTGCAATTTAGTCAAAAATGGTGCCAAAATGTTGCAAACGATCATCTGAAAGCTTTTTCGGTGGAAACAGATGGGTTTTAATCCTGGGAAACAGAATTAGCCCTCGTCGTCTGAACACCTTTTTTTGAAAAAACCCCTAAGCCGCGCGGTCACAATTTCAGCAAAAATCTGACGTTCTGCAATTCAATCAAAAATGGTGCCAAACTGTTGCAAACGATCCCCTGAAAGCTTTTTCGGTGGAAACAGATGGGTTTTAATCCTGGGAAACAGAATTAGCCCTTGACGTCTGGACAACTTTTTTTGAAAAAATCCCTAAGCCGCGCGGTCACAATTTCAGCAAAAATCTGACGTTCTGCAATTTAGTCAAAAATGGTGCCAAACTGTTGCAAACGATCCCCTGAAAGCTTTTTCGGTGGAAACAGATGGGTTTTAATCCTGGGAAACAGAATTAGCCCTCGTCGTCTGAACACCTTTTTTTGAAAAAAATCCCTAAGCCGCACGGTCACAATTTCAGCAAAAATCTGACGTTCTGCAATTCAATCAAAAATGGTGCCAAACTGTTGCAAACGATCCCCTGAAAGCTTTTTCGGTGGAAACAGATGGGTTTTAATCCTGGGAAACAGAATTAGCCCTCGACGTCTGGACAACTTTTTTTGAAAAAATCCCTAAGCCGCGCGGTCACAATTTCAGCAAAAATCTGACGTTCTGCAATTCACTCAAAAATGCTACCAAAGTGTTGCAAACGATCCCCTGAAAGCTTTTACGGTGGAAAAAGATGGGTTTTTATCATGGGAAACAGAATTAGCCCTCGACGTCTGAACAACGTTTTTTTAAAAAATCCCTAAGCCGCGCGGTCACAATTTCAGCAAAAATCTGACGTTCTGCAATTTAGTCAAAAATGGTGCCACACTGTTGCAAACCTTCCCCTGAAAGCTTTTTTGGTGGAAACAGATGGGTTTTAATCCTGGGAAACAGAATTAGCCCTCGTCGTCTGAACACCTTTTTTTGAAAAAACCCCTAAGCCGCGCGGTCACAATTTCAGCAAAAATCTGACGTTCTGCAATTCAATCAAAAATGGTGCCAAACTGTTGCAAACGATCCCCTGAAAGTTTTTCGGTGGAAACAGATGGGTTTTAATCCTGGGAAACAGAATTAGCCCTCGACGTCTGGACAAGTTTTTTTGAAAAAATCCCTAAGCCGCGCGGTCACAATTTCAGCAAAAATCTGACGTTCTGCAATTCACTCAAAAATGCTACCAAAGTGTTGCAAACGATCCCCTGAAAGCTTTTACGGTGGAAAAAGATGGGTTTTTATCATGGGAAACAGAATTAGCCCTCGACGTCTGAACAACGTTTTTTTAAAAAATCCCTAAGCCGCGCGGTCACAATTTCAGCAAAAATCTGACGTTCTGCAATTTAGTCAAAAATGGTGCCAAACTGTTGCAAACCATCCCCTGAAAGCTTTTTTGGTGGAAACAGATGGGTTTTAATCCTGGGAAACAGAAGTAGCCCTCGTCGTCTGAACACCTTTTTTTGAAAAAACCCCTAAGCCGCGCGGTCACAATTTCAGCAAAAATCTGACGTTCTGCAATTCAATCAAAAATGGTGCCAAACTGTTGCAAACGATCCCCTGAAAGTTTTTCGGTGGAAACAGATGGGTTTTAATCCTGGGAAACAGAATTAGCCCTTGACGTCTGGACAACTTTTTTTGAAAAAATCCCTGAGCCCCGCGGTCACAATTTCAGCAAAAATCTGACGTTCTGCAATTTAGTCAAAAATGGTGCCAAACTGTTGCAAACGATCCCCTGAAAGCTTTTTCGGTGGAAACAGATGGGTTTTAATCCTGGGAAACAGAATTAGTCCTCGACGTCTGGACAACTTTTTTTGAAAAAATCCCTAAGCCGCGCGGTCACAATTTCAGCAAAAATCTGACGTTCTGCAATTTAGTCAAAAATGGTGCCAAACTCTTGCAAACGATCCACTGAAAGCTTTTACGGTGGAAAAAGATGGGTTTTTATCATGGGAAACAGAATTAGCCCTCGACGTCTGAACAACGTTTTTTGAAAAAATCCCTAAGCAACGCGATCACAATTTTAGCAAAAATCTGACGTTCTGCAATTCACTCAAAAATGGTGCCACACTGTTGCAAACCACCCCCTGAAAGCTTTTTCGGTGGAAACAGATGGGTTTTAACACTGGGAAACAGAATCAGCCATCGACGTCTGGACAACTTTTTTTGAAAAAATCCCTAAGCCGTTCGGTCACAATTTCAGCAAAAATCTGACGTTCTGCAATTCACTCAAAAATGGTGCCAAAATGTTGCAAACGATCCCCTGAAACTTTTTCGGTGGAAACAGATGGGTTTTAATCCTGGGAAACAGAATTAGCCCTCGACGTCTGGACAATTTTTTTTGAAAAAATCCCTAAGCCGCGCGGTCACAATTTCAGCCAAAATCTGACGTTCTGCAATTTAGTCAAAAATGGTGCCAAACTCTTGCAAACCATCCCCTGAAAGCTTTTTCGGTGGAAAGAGATGTGTTTTTATCATGGGAAACAGAATTAGCCATCGACGTCTGAACAACTTTTTTTGAAAAAATCCCTAAGCCGCGCGGTCACAATTTCAGCAAAAATCTGACGTTCTGCAATTTAGTCAAAAATGGTGCCAAAATGTTGCAAACGATCCCCTGAAAGCTTTTTCGGTGGAAACAGATGGGTTTTAATCCTGGGAAACAGAATTAGCCCTCGTCGTCTGAACACTTTTTTTTGAAAAAACCCCTAAGCCGCGCGGTCACAATTTCAGCAAAAATCTGACGTTCTGCAATTCAATCAAAAATGGTGCCAAACTGTTGCAAACGATCCCCTGAAAGCTTTTTCGGTGGAAACAGATGGGTTTTAATCCTGGGAAACAGAATTAGCCCTTGACGTCTGGACAACTTTTTTTGAAAAAATCCCTAAGCCGCGCGGTCACAATTTCAGCAAAAATCTGACGTTCTGCAATTTAGTCAAAAATGGTGCCAAACTGTTGCAAACGATCCCCTGAAAGCTTTTTCGGTGGAAACAGATGGGTTTTAATCCTGGGAAACAGAATTAGCCCTCGTCGTCTGAACACCTTTTTTTGAAAAAAATCCCTAAGCCGCGCGGTCACAATTTCAGCAAAAATCTGACGTTCTGCAATTCACTCAAAAATGGTGCCACACTGTTGCAAACCATCCCCTGAATGCTTTTTCGGTGGAAACAGATGGGTTTTTATCATGGGAAACAGAATTAGCCCTCGACCTCTGCACACCTTTTTTTGAAAAAATCCCTAAGCCGCGCGGTCACAATTTCAGCAAAAATCTGACGTTCTGCAATTCACTCAAAAATGGTGCCAAAATGTTGCAAACGATCCCTTGAAACTTTTTCGGTTGAAAGAGATGGGTTTTAATCCCGGGAAACCGAATTAGCCCTCGACGTCTGAAAAACTTTTTTTGAAAAAATCCCTAAGCCGTTCGGTCACAATTTCAGCAAAAATCTGACGTTCTGCAATTCACTCAAAAATGGTGCCAAAATGTTGCAAACGATCCCCTGAAACTTTTTCGGTGGAAACAGATGGGTTTTAATCCTGGGAAACAGAATTAGCCCTCGACGTCTGGACAATTTTTTTTGAAAAAATCCCTAAGCCGCGCGGTCACAATTTCAGCCAAAATCTGACGTTCTGCAATTTAGTCAAAAATGGTGCCAAACTCTTGCAAACCATCCCCTGAAAGCTTTTTCGGTGGAAAGAGATGTGTTTTTATCATGGGAAACAGAATTAGCCATCGACGTCTGAACAACTTTTTTTGAAAAAATCCCTAAGCCGCGCGGTCACAATTTCAGCAAAAATCTGACGTTCTGCAATTTAGTCAAAAATGGTGCCAAAATGTTGCAAACGATCCCCTGAAAGCTTTTTCGGTGGAAACAGATGGGTTTTAATCCTGGGAAACAGAATTAGCCCTCGTCGTCTGAACACTTTTTTTTGAAAAAACCCCTAAGCCGCGCGGTCACAATTTCAGCAAAAATCTGACGTTCTGCAATTCAATCAAAAATGGTGCCAAACTGTTGCAAACGATCCCCTGAAAGCTTTTTCGGTGGAAACAGATGGGTTTTAATCCTGGGAAACAGAATTAGCCCTTGACGTCTGGACAACTTTTTTTGAAAAAATCCCTAAGCCGCGCGGTCACAATTTCAGCAAAAATCTGACGTTCTGCAATTTAGTCAAAAATGGTGCCAAACTGTTGCAAACGATCCCCTGAAAGCTTTTTCGGTGGAAACAGATGGGTTTTAATCCTGGGAAACAGAATTAGCCCTCGTCGTCTGAACACCTTTTTTTGAAAAAAATCCCTAAGCCGCGCGGTCACAATTTCAGCAAAAATCTGACGTTCTGCAATTCACTCAAAAATGGTGCCACACTGTTGCAAACCATCCCCTGAATGCTTTTTCGGTGGAAACAGATGGGTTTTTATCATGGGAAACAGAATTAGCCCTCGACCTCTGCACACCTTTTTTTGAAAAAATCCCTAAGCCGCGCGGTTACAATTTCAGCAAAAATCTGACGTTCTGCAATTCACTCAAAAATGGTGCCAAAATGTTGCAAACGATCCCTTGAAACTTTTTCGGTGGAAAGAGATGGGTTTTAATCCCGGGAAACCGAATTAGCCCTCGACGTCTGAACAACTTTTTTTGAAAAAATCCCTAAGCCGCGCGGTCACAATTTCAGCAAAAATCTGACGTTCTGCAATTCACTCAAAAATGGTGCCAAACTGTTGCAAACGATCCCCTGAAAGCTTTTTCGGTGGAAACAGATGGGTTTTAATCCTGGGAAACAGAATTAGCCCTCGTCGTCTGAACACCTTTTTTTGAAAAAAATCCCTAAGCCGCGCGGTCACAATTTCAGCAAAAATCTGACGTTCTGCAATTCACTCAAAAATGGTGCCACACTGTTGCAAACCATCCCCTGAATGCTTTTTCGGTGGAAACAGATGGGTTTTTATCATGGGAAACAGAATTAGCCCTCGACCTCTGCACACCTTTTTTTGAAAAAATCCCTAAGCCGCGCGGTCACAATTTCAGCAAAAATCTGACGTTCTGAAATTCACTCAAAAATGGTGCCAAAATGTTGCAAACGATCCCTTGAAACTTTTTCGGTGGAAAGAGATGGGTTTTAATCCCGGGAAACCGAATTAGCCCTCGACGTCTGAACAACTTTTTTTGAAAAAATCCCTAAGCCGTTCGGTCACAATTTCAGCAAAAATCTGACGTTCTGCAATTCACTCAAAAATGGTGCCAAAATGTTGCAAACGATCCCCTGAAACTTTTTCGGTGGAAACAGATGGGTTTTAATCCTGGGAAACAGAATTAGCCATCGACGTCTGAACACCTTTTTTTGAAAAAATCCCTAAGCCGCGCGGTCACAATTTCAGCAAAAATCTGACGTTCTGCAATTTAGTCAAAAATGGTGCCACACTGTTGCAAACCATCCCCTGAAAGCTTTTTCGGTGGAAACAGATGGGTTTTAATCCTGGGAAACAGAATTAGCCCTCGTCGTCTGAACACCTTTTTTTGAAAAAATCCCTAAGCCGCGCGGTCACAATTTCAGCAAAAATCTGACGTTCTGCAATTCAATCAAAAATGGTGCCAAACTGTTGCAAACGATCCCCTGAAAGCTTTTTCGGTGGAAACAGATGGGTTTTAATCCTGGGAAACAGAATTAGCCCTTGACGTCTGGACAACTTTTTTTGAAAAAATCCCTAAGCCGCGCGGTCACAATTTCAGCAAAAATCTGACGTTCTGCAATTCAATCAAAAATGGTGCCAAACTGTTGCAAACGATCCCCTGAAAGCTTTTTCGGTGGAAACAGATGGGTTTTAATCCTGGGAAACAGAATCAGCCCTCGACGTCTGGACAACTTTTTTTGAAAAAATCCCTAAGCCGCGCGGTCACAATTTCAGCAAAAATCTGACGTTCTGCAATTCACTCAAAAATGCTACCAAAGTGTTGCAAACGATCCCCTGAAAGCTTTTTCGGTGGAAACAGATGGGTTTTTATCATGGGAAACAGAATTAGCCCTCGACGTCTGAACAACTTTTTTTGAAAAAATCCCTAAGCCGCGCGGTCACAATTTCAGCAAAAATCTGACGTTCTGCAATTCACTCAAAAATGGTGCCACACTATTGCAAACCATCCCCTGAATGCTTTTTCGGTGGAAACAGATGGGTTTTTATCATGGGAAACAGAATTAGCCCTCGACGTCTGCACACCTTTTTTTGAAAAAATCCCTAAGCCGCGCGGTCACAATTTCAGCAAAAATCTGACGTTCTGCAATTCACTCAAAAATGGTGCCAAAATGTTGCAAACAATCCCCTGAAACTTTTTCGGTGGAAACAGATGGGTTTTAATCCCGGGAAACCGAATTAGCCCCCGACGTCTAAACAACTTTTTTTGAAAAAATCCCTAAGCCGCGCGGTCACAATTTCAGCAAAAATCTGACGTTCTGCAATTCACTCAAAAATGGTGCCACACTGTTGGAAACCATCCCCTGAAAGCTTTTTCGGTGGAAACAGATGGGTTTTTATCATGGGAAACAGAATTAGCCCTTGAGGTCTGAACACCTTTTTTTGAAAAAAATCCCAAAGCCGCGCGGTCACAATTTCAGCAAAAATCTGACGTTCTGCAATTTAGTCAAAAGTGGTGCCAAACTGTTGCAAACGATCCCCTGAAAGCTTTTTCGGTGGAAACAGATGGGTTTTAATCCTGGGAAACAGAATTATCCCTCGACGTCTGGACAACTTTTTTTGAAAAAATCCCTAAGCCGCGCGGTCACAATTTCAGCAAAAATCTGACGTTCTGCAATTTAGTCAAAAATGGTGCCAAACTCTTGCAAACGATCCCCTGAAAGCTTTTACTGTGGAAACAGGTGGGTTTTAATCCTGGGAAACAGAATCAGCCCTCGACGTTTGGACAACTTTTTTTGAAAAAATCCCTAAGCCGCGCGGTCACAATTTCAGCAAAAATCTGACGTTCTGCAATTCACTCAAAAATGCTACCAAAGTGTTGCAAACGATCCCCTGAAAGCTTTTTCGGTGGAAACAGATGGGTTTTTATCATGGGAAACAGAATTAGCCCTCGACGTCTGAACAACTTTTTTTGAAAAAATCCCTAAGCCGCGCGGTCACAATTTCAGCAAAAATCTGACGTTCTGCAATTTAGTAAAAAATGGTGCCACACTGTTGCAAACCATCCCCTGAAAGCTTTTTCGGTGGAAAGAGATGTGTTTTTATCATGGGAAACAGAATTAGCCATCGACGTCTGAACAACTTTTTTTGAAAAAATCCCTAAGCCGCGCGGTCACAATTTCAGCAAAAATCTGACGTTCTGCAATTTAGTCAAAAATGGTGCCAAAATGTTGCAAACGATCCCCTCAAAGCTTTTTCGGTGGAAACAGATGGGTTTTAATCCTGGGAAACAGAATTAGCCCTCGTCGTCTGAACACCTTTTTTTGAAAAAACCCCTAAGCCGCGCGGTCACAATTTCAGCAAAAATCTGACGTTCTGCAATTCAATCAAAAATGGTGCCAAACTGTTGCAAACGATCCCCTGAAAGCTTTTTCGGTGGAAACAGATGGGTTTTAATCCTGGGAAACAGAATTAGCCCTTGACGTCTGAACAACTTTTTTTGAAAAAATCCCTAAGCCGCGCGGTCACAATTTCAGCAAAAATCTGACGTTCTGCAATTTAGTCAAAAATGGTGCCAAACTGTTGCAAACGATCCCCTGAAAGCTTTTTCGGTGGAAACAGATGGGTTTTAATCCTGGGAAACAGAATTAGCCCTCGTCGTCTGAACACCTTTTTTTGAAAAAAATCCCTAAGCCGCGCGGTCACAATTTCAGCAAAAATCTGACGTTCTGCAATTCAATCAAAAATGGTGCCAAACTGTTGCAAACGATCCCCTGAAAGCTTTTTCGGTGGAAACAGATGGGTTTTAATCCTGGGAAACAGAATTAGCCCTCGTCGTCTGAACACCTTTTTTTGAAAAAACCCCTAAGCCGCGCGGTCACAATTTCAGCAAAAATCTGACGTTCTGCAATTCAATCAAAAATGGTGCCAAACTGTTGCAAACGATCCCCTGAAAGCTTTTTCGGTGGAAACAGATGGGTTTTAATCCTGGGAAACAGAATTAGCCCTTGACGTCTGAACAACTTTTTTTGAAAAAATCCCTAAGCCGCGCGGTCACAATTTCAGCAAAAATCTGACGTTCTGCAATTTAGTCAAAAATGGTGCCAAACTGTTGCAAACGATCCCCTGAAAGCTTTTTCGGTGGAAACAGATGGGTTTTAATCCTGGGAAACAGAATTAGCCCTCGTCGTCTGAACACCTTTTTTTGAAAAAAATCCCTAAGCCGCGCGGTCACAATTTCAGCAAAAATCTGACGTTCTGCAATTCAATCAAAAATGGTGCCAAACTGTTGCAAACGATCCCCTGAAAGCTTTTTCGGTGGAAACAGATGGGTTTTAATCCTGGGAAACAGAATTAGCCCTCGACGTCTGGACAACTTTTTTTGAAAAAATCCCTAAGCCGCGCGGTCACAATTTCAGCAAAAATCTGACGTTCTGCAATTCACTCAAAAATGCTACCAAAGTGTTGCAAACGATCCCCTGAAAGCTTTTACGGTGGAAAAAGATGGGTTTTTATCATGGGAAACAGAATTAGCCCTCGACGTCTGAACAACGTTTTTTTAAAAAATCCCTAAGCCGCACGGTCACAATTTCAGCAAAAATCTGACGTTCTGCAATTTAGTCAAAAATGGTGCCACACTGTTGCAAACCTTCCCCTGAAAGCTTTTTTGGTGGAAACAGATGGGTTTTAATCCTGGGAAACAGAATTAGGCCTCGTCGTCTGAACACCTTTTTTTGAAAAAACCCCTAAGCCGCGCGGTCACAATTTCAGCAAAAATCTGACGTTCTGCAATTCAATCAAAAATGGTGCCAAACTGTTGCAAACGATCCCCTGAAAGTTTTTCGGTGGAAACAGATGGGTTTTAATCCTGGGAAACAGAATTAGCCCTCGACGTCTGGACAACTTTTTTTGAAAAAATCCCTAAGCCGCACGGTCACAATTTCAGCAAAAATCTGACGTTCTGCAATTCACTCAAAAATGGTGCCACACTGTTGCAAACCATCCCCTGAATGCTTTTTCGGTGGAAACAGATGGGTTTTTATCATGGGAAACAGAATTAGCCCTCGACGTCTAAACAACTTTTTTTGAAAAAATCCCTAAGCCGCGCGGTCACAATTTCAGCAAAAATCTGACGTTCTGCAATTCACTCAAAAATGGTGCCACACTGTTGCAAACCATCCCCTGAATGCTATTTCGGTGGAAACAGATGGGTTTTTATCATGGGAAACAGAATTAGCCCTCGACGTCTGCACACCTTTTTTTGAAAAAATCCCTAAGCCGCGCGGTCACAATTTCAGCAAAAATATGACGTTCTGCAATTCACTCAAAAATGGTGCCAAAATGTTGCAAACAATCCCCTGAAACTTTTTCGGTGGAAACAGATGGGTTTTAATCCCGGGAAACCGAATTAGCCCTCGACGTCTAAACAACTTTTTTTGAAAAAATCCCTAAGCCGCGCGGTCACAATTTCAGCAAAAATCTGACGTTCTGCAATTCACTCAAAAATGGTGCCACACTGTTGGAAACCATCCCCTGAAAGCTTTTTCGGTGGAAATAGATGGGTTTTTATCATGGGAAACAGAATTAGCCCTTGAGGTCTGAACACCTTTTTTTGAAAAAAATCCCAAAGCCGCGCGGTCACAATTTCAGCAAAAATCTGACGTTCTGCAATTTAGTCAAAAGTGGTGCCAAACTGTTGCAAACGATCCCCTGAAAGCTTTTTCGGTGGAAACAGATGGGTTTTAATCCTGGGAAACAGAATTATCCCTCGACGTCTGGACAACTTTTTTTGAAAAAATCCCTAAGCCGCGCGGTCACAATTTCAGCAAAAATCTGACGTTCTGCAATTTAGTCAAAAATGGTGCCAAACTCTTGCAAACGATCCCCTGAAAGCTTTTTCGGTGGAAACAGATGGGTTTTAATCCTGGGAAACAGAATCAGCCCTCGACGTTTGGACAACTTTTTTTGAAAAAATCCCTAAGCCGCGCGGTCACAATTTCAGCAAAAATCTGACGTTCTGCAATTCACTCAAAAATGCTACCAAAGTGTTGCAAACGATCCCCTGACAGCTTTTTCGGTGGAAACAGATGGGTTTTTATCATGGGAAACAGAATTAGCCCTCGACGTCTGAACAACTTTTTTTGAAAAAATCCCTAAGCCGCGCGGTCACAATTTCAGCAAAAATCTGACGTTCTGCAATTTAGTAAAAAATGGTGCCACACTGTTGCAAACCATCCCCTGAAAGCTTTTTCGGTGGAAAGAGATGTGTTTTTATCATGGGAAACAGAATTAGCCATCGACGTCTGAACAACTTTTTTTGAAAAAATCCCTAAGCCGCGCGGTCACAATTTCAGCAAAAATCTGACGTTCTGCAATTTAGTCAAAAATGGTGCCAAAATGTTGCAAACGATCCCCTGAAAGCTTTTTCGGTGGAAACAGATGGGTTTTAATCCTGGGAAACAGAATTAGCCCTCGTCGTCTGAACACCTTTTTTTGAAAAAACCCCTAAGCCGCGCGGTCACAATTTCAGCAAAAATCTGACGTTCTGCAATTCAATCAAAAATGGTGCCAAACTGTTGCAAACGATCCCCTGAAAGCTTTTTCGGTGGAAACAGATGGGTTTTAATCCTGGGAAACAGAATTAGCCCTTGACGTCTGAACAACTTTTTTTGAAAAAATCCCTAAGCCGCGCGGTCACAATTTCAGCAAAAATCTGACGTTCTGCAATTTAGTCAAAAATGGTGCCAAACTGTTGCAAACGATCCCCTGAAACTTTTTCGGTGGAAACAGATGGGTTTTAATCCTGGGAAACAGAATTAGCCCTCGTCGTCTGAACACCTTTTTTTGAAAAAAATCCCTAAGCCGCGCGGTCACAATTTCAGCAAAAATCTGACGTTCTGCAATTCAATCAAAAATGGTGCCAAACTGTTGCAAACGATCCCCTGAAAGCTTTTTCGGTGGAAACAGATGGGTTTTAATCCTGGGAAACAGAATTAGCCCTCGACGTCTGGACAACTTTTTTTGAAAAAATCCCTAAGCCGCGCGGTCACAATTTCAGCAAAAATCTGACGTTCTGCAATTCACTCAAAAATGGTGCCAAAATGTTGCAAACGATCCCTTGAAACTTTTTCGGTGGAAAGAGATGGGTTTTAATCCCGGGAAACCGAATTAGCCCTCGACGTCTGAACAACTTTTTTTGAAAAAATCCCTAAGCCGCGCGGTCACAATTTCAGCAAAAATCTGACGTTCTGCAATTCACTCAAAAATGGTGCCAAACTGTTGCAAACGATCCCCTGAAAGCTTTTTCGGTGGAAACAGATGGGTTTTAATCCTGGGAAACAGAATTAGCCCTTGACGTCTGGACAACTTTTTTTGAAAAAATCCCTAAGCCGCGCGGTCACAATTTCAGCAAAAATCTGACGTTCTGCAATTTAGTCAAAAATGGTGCCAAACTGTTGCAAACGATCCCCTGAAAGCTTTTTCGGTGGAAACAGATGGGTTTTAATCCTGGGAAACAGAATTAGCCCTCGTCGTCTGAACACCTTTTTTTGAAAAAAATCCCTAAGCCGCGCGGTCACAATTTCAGCAAAAATCTGACGTTCTGCAATTCACTCAAAAATGGTGCCACACTGTTGCAAACCATCCCCTGAATGCTTTTTCGGTGGAAACAGATGGGTTTTTATCATGGGAAACAGAATTAGCCCTCGACCTCTGCACACCTTTTTTTGAAAAAATCCCTAAGCCGCGCGGTCACAATTTCAGCAAAAATCTGACGTTCTGCAATTCACTCAAAAATGGTGCCAAAATGTTGCAAACGATCCCTTGAAACTTTTTCGGTGGAAAGAGATGGGTTTTAATCCCGGGAAACCGAATTAGCCCTCGACGTCTGAACAACTTTTTTTGAAAAAATCCCTAAGCCGCGCGGTCACAATTTCAGCAAAAATCTGACGTTCTGCAATTCACTCAAAAATGGTGCCAAACTGTTGCAAACGATCCCCTGAAAGCTTTTTCGGTGGAAACAGATGGGTTTTAATCCTGGGAAACAGAATTAGCCCTCGTCGTCTGAACACCTTTTTTTGAAAAAAATCCCTAAGCCGCGCGGTCACAATTTCAGCAAAAATCTGACGTTCTGCAATTCACTCAAAAATGGTGCCACACTGTTGCAAACCATCCCCTGAATGCTTTTTCGGAGGAAACAGATGGGTTTTTATCATGGGAAACAGAATTAGCCCTCGACCTCTGCACACCTTTTTTTGAAAAAATCCCTAAGCCGCGCGGTCACAATTTCAGCAAAAATCTGACGTTCTGAAATTCACTCAAAAATGGTGCCAAAATGTTGCAAACGATCCCTTGAAACTTTTTCGGTGGAAAGAGATGGGTTTTAATCCCGGGAAACCGAATTAGCCCTCGACGTCTGAACAACTTTTTTTGAAAAAATCCCTAAGCCGTTCGGTCACAATTTCAGCAAAAATCTGACGTTCTGCAATTCACTCAAAAATGGTGCCAAAATGTTGCAAACGATCCCCTGAAACTTTTTCGGTGGAAACAGATGGGTTTTAATCCTGGGAAACAGAATTAGCCATCGACGTCTGAACACCTTTTTTTGAAAAAATCCCTAAGCCGCGCGGTCACAATTTCAGCAAAAATCTGACGTTCTGCAATTTAGTCAAAAATGGTGCCACACTGTTGCAAACCATCCCCTGAAAGCTTTTTCGGTGGAAACAGATGGGTTTTAATCCTGGGAAACAGAATTAGCCCTCGTCGTCTGAACACCTTTTTTTGAAAAAATCCCTAAGCCGCGCGGTCACAATTTCAGCAAAAATCTGACGTTCTGCAATTCAATCAAAAATGGTGCCAAACTGTTGCAAACGATCCCCTGAAAGCTTTTTCGGTGGAAACAGATGGGTTTTAATCCTGGGAAACAGAATTAGCCCTTGACGTCTGGACAACTTTTTTTGAAAAAATCCCTAAGCCGCGCGGTCACAATTTCAGCAAAAATCTGACGTTCTGCAATTCAATCAAAAATGGTGCCAAACTGTTGCAAACGATCCCCTGAAAGCTTTTTCGGTGGAAACAGATGGGTTTTAATCCTGGGAAACAGAATCAGCCCTCGACGTCTGGACAACTTTTTTTGAAAAAATCCCTAAGCCGCGCGGTCACAATTTCAGCAAAAATCTGACGTTCTGCAATTCACTCAAAAATGCTACCAAAGTGTTGCAAACGATCCCCTGAAAGCTTTTTCGGTGGAAACAGATGGGTTTTTATCATGGGAAACAGAATTAGCCCTCGACGTCTGAACAACTTTTTTTGAAAAAATCCCTAAGCCGCGCGGTCACAATTTCAGCAAAAATCTGACGTTCTGCAATTCACTCAAAAATGCTACCAAAGTGTTGCAAACGATCCCCTGAAAGCTTTTTCGGTGGAAACAGATGGGTTTTTATCATGGGAAACAGAATTAGCCCTCGACGTCTGAACAACTTTTTTTGAAAAAATCCCTAAGCCGCGCGGTCACAATTTCAGCAAAAATCTGACGTTCTGCAATTCACTCAAAAATGGTGCCAAAATGTTGCAAACAATCCCCTGAAACTTTTTCGGTGGAAACAGATGGGTTTTAATCCCGGGAAACCGAATTAGCCCCCGACGTCTAAACAACTTTTTTTGAAAAAATCCCTAAGCCGCGCGGTCACAATTTCAGCAAAAATCTGACGTTCTGCAATTCACTCAAAAATGGTGCCACACTGTTGGAAACCATCCCCTGAAAGCTTTTTCGGTGGAAACAGATGGGTTTTTATCATGGGAAACAGAATTAGCCCTTGAGGTCTGAACACCTTTTTTTGAAAAAAATCCCAAAGCCGCGCGGTCACAATTTCAGCAAAAATCTGACGTTCTGCAATTTAGTCAAAAGTGGTGCCAAACTGTTGCAAACGATCCCCTGAAAGCTTTTTCGGTGGAAACAGATGGGTTTTAATCCTGGGAAACAGAATTATCCCTCGACGTCTGGACAACTTTTTTTGAAAAAATCCCTAAGCCGCGCGGTCACAATTTCAGCAAAAATCTGACGTTCTGCAATTTAGTCAAAAATGGTGCCAAACTCTTGCAAACGATCCCCTGAAAGCTTTTACTGTGGAAACAGGTGGGTTTTAATCCTGGGAAACAGAATCAGCCCTCGACGTTTGGACAACTTTTTTTGAAAAAATCCCTAAGCCGCGCGGTCACAATTTCAGCAAAAATCTGACGTTCTGCAATTCACTCAAAAATGCTACCAAAGTGTTGCAAACGATCCCCTGAAAGCTTTTTCGGTGGAAACAGATGGGTTTTTATCATGGGAAACAGAATTAGCCCTCGACGTCTGAACAACTTTTTTTGAAAAAATCCCTAAGCCGCGCGGTCACAATTTCAGCAAAAATCTGACGTTCTGCAATTTAGTAAAAAATGGTGCCACACTGTTGCAAACCATCCCCTGAAAGCTTTTTCGGTGGAAAGAGATGTGTTTTTATCATGGGAAACAGAATTAGCCATCGACGTCTGAACAACTTTTTTTGAAAAAATCCCTAAGCCGCGCGGTCACAATTTCAGCAAAAATCTGACGTTCTGCAATTTAGTCAAAAATGGTGCCAAAATGTTGCAAACGATCCCCTCAAAGCTTTTTCGGTGGAAACAGATGGGTTTTAATCCTGGGAAACAGAATTAGCCCTCGTCGTCTGAACACCTTTTTTTGAAAAAACCCCTAAGCCGCGCGGTCACAATTTCAGCAAAAATCTGACGTTCTGCAATTCAATCAAAAATGGTGCCAAACTGTTGCAAACGATCCCCTGAAAGCTTTTTCGGTGGAAACAGATGGGTTTTAATCCTGGGAAACAGAATTAGCCCTTGACGTCTGAACAACTTTTTTTGAAAAAATCCCTAAGCCGCGCGGTCACAATTTCAGCAAAAATCTGACGTTCTGCAATTTAGTCAAAAATGGTGCCAAACTGTTGCAAACGATCCCCTGAAAGCTTTTTCGGTGGAAACAGATGGGTTTTAATCCTGGGAAACAGAATTAGCCCTCGTCGTCTGAACACCTTTTTTTGAAAAAAATCCCTAAGCCGCGCGGTCACAATTTCAGCAAAAATCTGACGTTCTGCAATTCAATCAAAAATGGTGCCAAACTGTTGCAAACGATCCCCTGAAAGCTTTTTCGGTGGAAACAGATGGGTTTTAATCCTGGGAAACAGAATTAGCCCTCGACGTCTGGACAACTTTTTTTGAAAAAATCCCTAAGCCGCGCGGTCACAATTTCAGCAAAAATCTGACGTTCTGCAATTCACTCAAAAATGCTACCAAAGTGTTGCAAACGATCCCCTGAAAGCTTTTACGGTGGAAAAAGATGGGTTTTTATCATGGGAAACAGAATTAGCCCTCGACGTCTGAACAACGTTTTTTTAAAAAATCCCTAAGCCGCGCGGTCACAATTTCAGCAAAAATCTGACGTTCTGCAATTTAGTCAAAAATGGTGCCACACTGTTGCAAACCTTCCCCTGAAAGCTTTTTTGGTGGAAACAGATGGGTTTTAATCCTGGGAAACAGAATTAGGCCTCGTCGTCTGAACACCTTTTTTTGAAAAAACCCCTAAGCCGCGCGGTCACAATTTCAGCAAAAATCTGACGTTCTGCAATTCAATCAAAAATGGTGCCAAACTGTTGCAAACGATCCCCTGAAAGTTTTTCGGTGGAAACAGATGGGTTTTAATCCTGGGAAACAGAATTAGCCCTCGACGTCTGGACAACTTTTTTTGAAAAAATCCCTAAGCCGCACGGTCACAATTTCAGCAAAAATCTGACGTTCTGCAATTCACTCAAAAATGGTGCCACACTGTTGCAAACCATCCCCTGAATGCTTTTTCGGTGGAAACAGATGGGTTTTTATCATGGGAAACAGAATTAGCCCTCGACGTCTAAACAACTTTTTTTGAAAAAATCCCTAAGCCGCGCGGTCACAATTTCAGCAAAAATCTGACGTTCTGCAATTCACTCAAAAATGGTGCCACACTGTTGCAAACCATCCCCTGAATGCTATTTCGGTGGAAACAGATGGGTTTTTATCATGGGAAACAGAATTAGCCCTCGACGTCTAAACAACTTTTTTTGAAAAAATCCCTAAGCCGCGCGGTCACAATTTCAGCAAAAATCTGACGTTCTGCAATTCACTCAAAAATGGTGCCACACTGTTGGAAACCATCCCCTGAAAGCTTTTTCGGTGGAAATAGATGGGTTTTTATCATGGGAAACAGAATTAGCCCTTGAGGTCTGAACACCTTTTTTTGAAAAAAATCCCAAAGCCGCGCGGTCACAATTTCAGCAAAAATCTGACGTTCTGCAATTTAGTCAAAAGTGGTGCCAAACTGTTGCAAACGATCCCCTGAAAGCTTTTTCGGTGGAAACAGATGGGTTTTAATCCTGGGAAACAGAATTATCCCTCGACGTCTGGACAACTTTTTTTGAAAAAATCCCTAAGCCGCGCGGTCACAATTTCAGCAAAAATCTGACGTTCTGCAATTTAGTCAAAAATGGTGCCAAACTCTTGCAAACGATCCCCTGAAAGCTTTTTCGGTGGAAACAGATGGGTTTTAATCCTGGGAAACAGAATCAGCCCTCGACGTTTGGACAACTTTTTTTGAAAAAATCCCTAAGCCGCGCGGTCACAATTTCAGCAAAAATCTGACGTTCTGCAATTCACTCAAAAATGCTACCAAAGTGTTGCAAACGATCCCCTGAAAGCTTTTTC
This sequence comes from Podarcis tiliguerta, assembly GCF_965153285.1. Taxonomy (NCBI): domain Eukaryota; kingdom Metazoa; phylum Chordata; class Lepidosauria; order Squamata; family Lacertidae; genus Podarcis; species Podarcis tiliguerta. Next base: position 8,714 of record NW_028148582.1, on the reverse strand, counting down.
GGTGGAAACAGATGGGTTTTTATCATGGGAAACAGAATTAGCCCTCGACGTCTGAACAACTTTTTTTGAAAAAATCCCTAAGCCGCGCGGTCACAATTTCAGCAAAAATCTGACGTTCTGCAATTTAGTAAAAAATGGTGCCACACTGTTGCAAACCATCCCCTGAAAGCTTTTTCGGTGGAAAGAGATGTGTTTTTATCATGGGAAACAGAATTAGCCATCGACGTCTGAACAACTTTTTTTGAAAAAATCCCTAAGCCGCGCGGTCACAATTTCAGCAAAAATCTGACGTTCTGCAATTTAGTCAAAAATGGTGCCAAAATGTTGCAAACGATCCCCTGAAAGCTTTTTCGGTGGAAACAGATGGGTTTTAATCCTGGGAAACAGAATTAGCCCTCGTCGTCTGAACACCTTTTTTTGAAAAAACCCCTAAGCCGCGCGGTCACAATTTCAACAAAAATCTGACGTTCTGCAATTCAATCAAAAATGGTGCCAAACTGTTGCAAACGATCCCCTGAAAGCTTTTTCGGTGGAAACAGATGGGTTTTAATCCTGGGAAACAGAATTAGCCCTTGACGTCTGAACAACTTTTTTTGAAAAAATCCCTAAGCCGCGCGGTCACAATTTCAGCAAAAATCTGACGTTCTGCAATTTAGTCAAAAATGGTGCCAAACTGTTGCAAACGATCCCCTGAAAGCTTTTTCGGTGGAAACAGATGGGTTTTAATCCTGGGAAACAGAATTAGCCCTCGTCGTCTGAACACCTTTTTTTGAAAAAAATCCCTAAGCCGCGCGGTCACAATTTCAGCAAAAATCTGACGTTCTCCAATTCAATCAAAAATGGTGCCAAACTGTTGCAAACGATCCCCTGAAAGCTTTTTCGGTGGAAACAGATGGGTTTTAATCCTGGGAAACAGAATTAGCCCTCGACGTCTGGACAACTTTTTTTGAAAAAATCCCTAAGCCGCGCGGTCACAATTTCAGCAAAAATCTGACGTTCTGCAATTCACTCAAAAATGCTACCAAAGTGTTGCAAACGATCCCCTGAAAGCTTTAACGGTGGAAAAAGATGGGTTTTTATCATGGGAAACAGAATTAGCCCTCGACGTCTGAACAACGTTTTTTTAAAAAATCCCTAAGCCGCGCGGTCACAATTTCAGCAAAAATCTGACGTTCTGCAATTTAGTCAAAAATGGTGCCACACTGTTGCAAACCTTCCCCTGAAAGCTTTTTTGGTGGAAACAGATGGGTTTTAATCCTGGGAAACAGAATTAGCCCTCGTCGTCTGAACACCTTTTTTTGAAAAAACCCCTAAGCCGCGCGGTCACAATTTCAGCAAAAATCTGACGTTCTGCAATTCAATCAAAAATGGTGCCAAACTGTTGCAAACGATCCCCTGAAAGTTTTTCGGTGGAAACAGATGGGTTTTAATCCTGGGAAACAGAATTAGCCCTCGACGTCTGGACAACTTTTTTTGAAAAAATCCCTAAGCCGCGCGGTCACAATTTCAGCAAAAATCTGACGTTCTGCAATTCACTCAAAAATGCTACCAAAGTGTTGCAAACGATCCCCTGAAAGCTTTTACGGTGGAAAAAGATGGGTTTTTATCATGGGAAACAGAATTAGCCCTCGACGTCTGAACAACGTTTTTTTTAAAAATCCCTAAGCCGCACGGTCACAATTTCAGCAAAAATCTGACGTTCTGCAATTTAGTCAAAAATGGTGCCACACTGTTGCAAACCTTCCCCTGAAAGCTTTTTTGGTGGAAACAGATGGGTTTTAATCCTGGGAAACAGAATTAGCCCTCGTCGTCTGAACACCTTTTTTTGAAAAAACCCCTAAGCCGCGCGGTCACAATTTCAGCAAAAATCTGACGTTCTGCAATTCAATCAAAAATGGTGCCAAACTGTTGCAAACGATCCCCTGAAAGTTTTTCGGTGGAAACAGATGGGTTTTAATCCTGGGAAACAGAATTAGCCCTTGACGTCTGGACAACTTTTTTTGAAAAAATCCCTGAGCCCCGCGGTCACAATTTCAGCAAAAATCTGACGTTCTGCAATTTAGTCAAAAATGGTGCCAAACTGTTGCAAACGATCCCCTGAAAGCTTTTTCGGTGGAAACAGATGGGTTTTAATCCTGGGAAACAGAATTAGTCCTCGACGTCTGGACAACCTTTTTTGAAAAAATCCCTAAGCCGCGCGGTCACAATTTCAGCAAAAATCTGACGTTCTGCAATTTAGTCAAAAATGGTGCCAAACTCTTGCAAACGATCCACTGAAAGCTTTTTCGGTGGAAACAGATGGGTTTTAATCCTGGGAAACAGAATTAGCCCTCGACGTCTGGACAACTTTTTTTGAAAAAATCCCTAAGCCGCGCGGTCACAATTTCAGCAAAAATCTGACGTTCTGCAATTCACTCAAAAATGCTACCAAAGTGTTGCAAACGATCCCCTGAAAGCTTTTACGGTGGAAAAAGATGGGTTTTTATCATGGGAAACAGAATTAGCCCTCGACGTCTGAACAACGTTTTTTGAAAAAATCCCTAAGCAACGCGATCACAATTTCAGCAAAAATCTGACGTTCTGCAATTTAGTCAAAAATGGTGCCAAAATGTTGCAAACGATCCCCTGAAAGCTTTTTCGGTGGAAACAGATGGGTTTTAATCCTGGGAAACAGAATTAGCCCTCGTCGTCTGAACACCTTTTTTTGAAAAAACCCCTAAGCCGCGCGGTCACAATTTCAGCAAAAATCTGACGTTCTGCAATTCAATCAAAAATGGTGCCAAACTGTTGCAAACGATCCCCTGAAAGCTTTTTCGGTGGAAACAGATGGGTTTTAATCCTGGGAAACAGAATTAGCCCTTGACGTCTGGACAACTTTTTTTGAAAAAATCCCTAAGCCGCGCGGTCACAATTTCAGCAAAAATCTGACGTTCTGCAATTTAGTCAAAAATGGTGCCAAACTGTTGCAAACGATCCCCTGAAAGCTTTTTCGGTGGAAACAGATGGGTTTTAATCCTGGGAAACAGAATTAGCCCTCGTCGTCTGAACACCTTTTTTTGAAAAAAATCCCTAAGCCGCGCGGTCACAATTTCAGCAAAAATCTGACGTTCTGCAATTCAATCAAAAATGGTGCCAAACTGTTGCAAACGATCCCCTGAAAGCTTTTTCGGTGGAAACAGATGGGTTTTAATCCTGGGAAACAGAATTAGCCCTCGACGTCTGGACAACTTTTTTTGAAAAAATCCCTAAGCCGCGCGGTCACAATTTCAGCAAAAATCTGACGTTCTGCAATTCACTCAAAAATGCTACCAAAGTGTTGCAAACGATCCCCTGAAAGCTTTTACGGTGGAAAAAGATGGGTTTTTATCATGGGAAACAGAATTAGCCCTCGACGTCTGAACAACGTTTTTTTAAAAAATCCCTAAGCCGCGCGGTCACAATTTCAGCAAAAATCTGACGTTCTGCAATTTAGTCAAAAATGGTGCCACACTGTTGCAAACCTTCCCCTGAAAGCTTTTTTGGTGGAAACAGATGGGTTTTAATCCTGGGAAACAGAATTAGCCCTCGTCGTCTGAACACCTTTTTTTGAAAAAACCCCTAAGCCGCGCGGTCACAATTTCAGCAAAAATCTGACGTTCTGCAATTCAATCAAAAATGGTGCCAAACTGTTGCAAACGATCCCCTGAAAGTTTTTGGGTGGAAACAGATGGGTTTTAATCCTGGGAAACAGAATTAGCCCTTGACGTCTGGACAACTTTTTTTGAAAAAATCCCTGAGCCCCGCGGTCACAATTTCAGCAAAAATCTGACGTTCTGCAATTTAGTCAAAAATGGTGCCAAACTGTTGCAAACGATCCCCTGAAAGCTTTTTCGGTGGAAACAGATGGGTTTTAATCCTCGGAAACAGAATTAGTCCTCGACGTCTGGACAACTTTTTTTGAAAAAATCCCTAAGCCGCGCGGTCACAATTTCAGCAAAAATCTGACGTTCTGCAATTCACTCAAAAATGCTACCAAAGTGTTGCAAACGATCCCCTGAAAGCTTTTTCGGTGGAAAAAGATGGGTTTTTATCATGGGAAACAGAATTAGCCCTCGACGTCTGAACAACGTTTTTTGAAAAAATCCCTAAGCAACGCGGTCACAATTTCAGCAAAAATCTGACGTTCTGCAATTCACTCAAAAATGGTGCCACACTGTTGCAAACCACCCCCTGAAAGCTTTTTCGGTGGAAACAGATGGGTTTTAACACTGGGAAACAGAATCAGCCATCGACGTCTGGACAACTTTTTTTGAAAAAATCCCTAAGCCGTTCGGTCACAATTTCAGCAAAAATCTGACGTTCTGCAATTCACTCAAAAATGGTGCCAAAATGTTGCAAACGATCCCCTGAAACTTTTTCGGTGGAAACAGATGGGTTTTAATCCTGGGAAACAGAATTAGCCCTCGACGTCTGGACAACTTTTTTTGAAAAAATCCCTAAGCCGCGCGGTCACAATTTCAGCAAAAATCTGACGTTCTGCAATTTAGTCAAAAATGGTGCCAAACTCTTGCAAACGATCCCCTGAAAGCTTTTCCGGTGGAAACAGATGGGTTTTAATCCTGGGAAACAGAATCAGCCCTCGACGTCTGGACAACTTTTTTTGAAAAAATCCCTAAGCCGTGCGGTCACAATTTCAGCAAAAATCTGACGTTCTGCAATTCACTCAAAAATGCTACCAAAGTGTTGCAAACGATTCCCTGAAAGCTTTTTCGGTGGAAACAGATGGGTTTTTATCCTGGGAAACAGAATCAGCCCTCGACGTCTGGACAACTTTTTTTGAAAAAATCCCTAAGCCGTGCGGTCACAATTTCAGCAAAAATCTGACGTTCTGCAATTCACTCAAAAATGGTGCCAAAATGTTGCAAACGATCCCCTGAAACTTTTTCGGTGGAAACAGATGGGTTTTAATCCTGGGAAACAGAATTAGCCATCGACGTCTGAACACCTTTTTTTGAAAAAATCCCTAAGCCGCGCGGTCACAATTTCAGCAAAAATCTGACGTTCTGCAATTTAGTCAAAAATGGTGCCACACTGTTGCAAACCATCCCCTGAAAGCTTTTTCGGTGGAAACAGATGGGTTTTAATCCTGGGAAACAGAATTAGCCCTCGTCGTCTGAACACCTTTTTTTGAAAAAATCCCTAAGCCGCGCGGTCACAATTTCAGCAAAAATCTGACGTTCTGCAATTCAATCAAAAATGGTGCCAAACTGTTGCAAACGATCCCCTGAAAGCTTTTTCGGTGGAAACAGATGGGTTTTAATCCTGGGAAACAGAATTAGCCCTTGACGTCTGGACAACTTTTTTTGAAAAAATCCCTAAGCTGCGCGGTCACAATTTCAGCAAAAATCTGACGTTCTGCAATTCAATCAAAAATGGTGCCAAACTGTTGCAAACGATCCCCTGAAAGCTTTTTCGGTGGAAACAGATGGGTTTTAATCCTGGGAAACAGAATCAGCCCTCGACGTCTGGACAACTTTTTTTGAAAAAATCCCTAAGCCGCGCGGTCACAATTTCAGCAAAAATCTGACGTTCTGCAATTCACTCAAAAATGCTACCAAAGTGTTGCAAACGATCCCCTGAAAGCTTTTTCGGTGGAAACAGATGGGTTTTTATCATGGGAAACAGAATTAGCCCTCGACGTCTGAACAACTTTTTTTGAAAAAATCCCTAAGCCGCGCGGTCACAATTTCAGCAAAAATCTGACGTTCTGCAATTCACTCAAAAATGGTGCCACACTATTGCAAACCATCCCCTGAATGCTTTTTCGGTGGAAACAGATGGGTTTTTATCATGGGAAACAGAATTAGCCCTCGACGTCTGCACACCTTTTTTTGAAAAAATCCCTAAGCCGCGCGGTCACAATTTCAGCAAAAATCTGACGTTCTGCAATTCACTCAAAAATGGTGCCAAAATGTTGCAAACAATCCCCTGAAACTTTTTCGGTGGAAACAGATGGGTTTTAATCCTGGGAAACCGAATTAGCCCCCGACGTCTAAACAACTTTTTTTGAAAAAATCCCTAAGCCGCGCGGTCACAATTTCAGCAAAAATCTGACGTTCTGCAATTCACTCAAAAATGGTGCCACACTGTTGGAAACCATCCCCTGAAAGCTTTTTCGGTGGAAACAGATGGGTTTTTATCATGGGAAACAGAATTAGCCCTTGAGGTCTGAACACCTTTTTTTGAAAAAAATCCCAAAGCCGCGCGGTCACAATTTCAGCAAAAATCTGACGTTCTGCAATTTAGTCAAAAGTGGTGCCAAACTGTTGCAAACGATCCCCTGAAAGCTTTTTCGGTGGAAACAGATGGGTTTTAATCCTGGGAAACAGAATTATCCCTCGACGTCTGGACAACTTTTTTTGAAAAAATCCCTAAGCCGCGCGGTCACAATTTCAGCAAAAATCTGACGTTCTGCAATTTAGTCAAAAATGGTGCCAAACTCTTGCAAACGATCCCCTGAAAGCTTTTACTGTGGAAACAGGTGGGTTTTAATCCTGGGAAACAGAATCAGCCCTCGACGTTTGGACAACTTTTTTTGAAAAAATCCCTAAGCCGCGCGGTCACAATTTCAGCAAAAATCTGACGTTCTGCAATTCACTCAAAAATGCTACCAAAGTGTTGCAAACGATCCCCTGAAAGCTTTTTCGGTGGAAACAGATGGGTTTTTATCATGGGAAACAGAATTAGCCCTCGACGTCTGAACAACTTTTTTTGAAAAAATCCCTAAGCCGCGCGGTCACAATTTCAGCAAAAATCTGACGTTCTGCAATTCACTCAAAAATGGTGCCAAAATGTTGCAAACAATCCCCTGAAACTTTTTCGGTGGAAACAGATGGGTTTTAATCCCGGGAAACCGAATTAGCCCCCGACGTCTAAACAACTTTTTTTGAAAAAATCCCTAAGCCGCGCGGTCACAATTTCAGCAAAAATCTGACGTTCTGCAATTCACTCAAAAATGGTGCCACACTGTTGGAAACCATCCCCTGAAAGCTTTTTCGGTGGAAACAGATGGGTTTTTATCATGGGAAACAGAATTAGCCCTTGAGGTCTGAACACCTTTTTTTGAAAAAAATCCCAAAGCCGCGCGGTCACAATTTCAGCAAAAATCTGACGTTCTGCAATTTAGTCAAAAGTGGTGCCAAACTGTTGCAAACGATCCCCTGAAAGCTTTTTCGGTGGAAACAGATGGGTTTTAATCCTGGGAAACAGAATTATCCCTCGACGTCTGGACAACTTTTTTTGAAAAAATCCCTAAGCCGCGCGGTCACAATTTCAGCAAAAATCTGACGTTCTGCAATTTAGTCAAAAATGGTGCCAAACTCTTGCAAACGATCCCCTGAAAGCTTTTACTGTGGAAACAGGTGGGTTTTAATCCTGGGAAACAGAATCAGCCCTCGACGTTTGGACAACTTTTTTTGAAAAAATCCCTAAGCCGCGCGGTCACAATTTCAGCAAAAATCTGACGTTCTGCAATTCACTCAAAAATGCTACCAAAGTGTTGCAAACGATCCCCTGAAAGCTTTTTCGGTGGAAACAGATGGGTTTTTATCATGGGAAACAGAATTAGCCCTCGACGTCTGAACAACTTTTTTTGAAAAAATCCCTAAGCCGCGCGGTCACAATTTCAGCAAAAATCTGACGTTCTGCAATTTAGTAAAAAATGGTGCCACACTGTTGCAAACCATCCCCTGAAAGCTTTTTCGGTGGAAAGAGATGTGTTTTTATCATGGGAAACAGAATTAGCCATCGACGTCTGAACAACTTTTTTTGAAAAAATCCCTAAGCCGCGCGGTCACAATTTCAGCAAAAATCTGACGTTCTGCAATTTAGTCAAAAATGGTGCCAAAATGTTGCAAACGATCCCCTCAAAGCTTTTTCGGTGGAAACAGATGGGTTTTAATCCTGGGAAACAGAATTAGCCCTCGTCGTCTGAACACCTTTTTTTGAAAAAACCCCTAAGCCGCGCGGTCACAATTTCAGCAAAAATCTGACGTTCTGCAATTCAATCAAAAATGGTGCCAAACTGTTGCAAACGATCCCCTGAAAGCTTTTTCGGTGGAAACAGATGGGTTTTAATCCTGGGAAACAGAATTAGCCCTTGACGTCTGAACAACTTTTTTTGAAAAAATCCCTAAGCCGCGCGGTCACAATTTCAGCAAAAATCTGACGTTCTGCAATTTAGTCAAAAATGGTGCCAAACTGTTGCAAACGATCCCCTGAAAGCTTTTTCGGTGGAAACAGATGGGTTTTAATCCTGGGAAACAGAATTAGCCCTCGTCGTCTGAACACCTTTTTTGAAAAAAATCCCTAAGCCGCGCGGTCACAATTTCAGCAAAAATCTGACGTTCTGCAATTCAATCAAAAATGGTGCCAAACTGTTGCAAACGATCCCCTGAAAGCTTTTTCGGTGGAAACAGATGGGTTTTAATCCTGGGAAACAGAATTAGCCCTCGACGTCTGGACAACTTTTTTTGAAAAAATCCCTAAGCCGCGCGGTCACAATTTCAGCAAAAATCTGACGTTCTGCAATTCACTCAAAAATGCTACCAAAGTGTTGCAAACGATCCCCTGAAAGCTTTTACGGTGGAAAAAGATGGGTTTTTATCATGGGAAACAGAATTAGCCCTCGACGTCTGAACAACGTTTTTTTAAAAAATCCCTAAGCCGCGCGGTCA